>NC_090646.1:597699158-597999158 GCF_040937935.1 Hyperolius riggenbachi | reverse complement strand
ATCTACAGACACTATTGGGTATTGCATTTATTGAATACTGCATGTGTGGGGGCATGCAGGTAATTTGGAACGTTAATGCCATAAAACTCAATGCAAAAAGCAAAAAAAATTCTACAAATGTAATTTTTGGAGGGTGAATTCAACTTTGATGAGTTCAGCATTCTCTATGAAGGAGGAACAGTTAGTAGCTATGCATTTGTTCTTCCTGTTCCTCATTCAAGGGGTTTTGGCTGAGGTTCTGCTTTAAAGAGGAACTCCAGCCTAAACAAGCATACTGTCATTAAGTTACATTAGTTATGTTAATTAAAATAGATAGGTAATATAATCTCTTACTCACACTGTTTTGAAAGAACAGGCAAATGTTTGATTTCATGAGGGCAGCCATCTTTTTGGTTGAAAGGAGGTGACAGGGAGCATAAGACACAGTTCCAACTGTCCTGTGTCCTGAGCACCTCTCCCAGTTGCTAGGCAACGTGAATAACAACATAGGAAATCCCATCATGCTCTGCACAGTATCAAGGAAAAAAAGCCTGAGCTTTTTTTCTTTGATGGGTGGAGCTTAGGTAAAAATGCAGCTAAAAATAATGCTTTGGTAAGAAAAACAAAGTTCTGATACTGTGACACTGTTAAAGAAACACCAAGCCTTTTCAGTTCTGCTGAGTAGATTTTTAGTCCGGAGGCTCACTTTAAAGATAACATCAACTGAACAATCTCACAAAGTATACTCATCAATAGTAGAAAGCATAATGAACTTAATTTAGAAGTCATGTATGACTATCATGCAAAATGACCTTTAATGGTTACTTTGTGTCATCATTGATCCACAATCAGTTTTCAGCTCGGCTGCTCTGCTCTCTGCCATTCTGCCATGGAGAGGGTCGTGGGAAGCAGAAAACTCAAACACTTGTCAATTCACAAGCTGTCCAATCAATAGCATATGGACAAGTATTATTATTAAAGGGTATCTGAGTCAGGAGGAAAGTTTGCATTTACTTACCTGGGGTTTCTTCCAGCCCCCCACATGGTCTACTAGAACACTCAGTTTTCTTCTGGTCTACAGTGGGCTGCTGCCCCTCTCCAGAAGCTTGCTGACTACTAGTTCAGTTGTCATTCCTCTTTCTCAATCGGGCAAGCTCCCTGGGGGGGGGGGGGGGGGGCACTCCCACTTCCTGAACTCCTTGTCAAGAAGCGGGGCTTCAGCACTGATGTGATTATTTTAAAAGTCCTAAAAATTACTATAATGGATTGAATATGACGATGACGAGTCTAAGTACTTCCTGGGCCCTACTAAAGTACCTCTGGGATAAACATACCACATGCTGAGAGCCTAGGTCCTTTTTATGGAATAGGAATGCAACAGGAGACATAGCAAAGGCTGGCCTGCTTAAATTATTTCCTGGAGCAGTGGTCCACAAACTAAGGCCCGTGAGCTGAATGCAGCCCGCTGAGGCATTTTCACTGGCCCTCCAAACACAAAATGTATAACTTATAGATGCTGCCCACTGCACCTCTAAATATCGGCGGCCTGCATATAGAGTAGCAGTGCTGGCACCACCCATCCACATACTGTAGTACCCAGCGAGCAGTCATTCGCTGGCTTTCAATCCAAATCTGCATCAGGTGACACCTTGGTATGCTTCATTGTCTGGTGCACTATGTCTTCGAGCGCCACATGAATGTATTTCTGCTGCTGGGAGGTCTCCTCTGGGCATGATAGGAGGGGAATCAATACCGAGATTCAATGTAATGTTTTTCAACATCATTTTATGTATGTTCCGGCCCCCGAGCAGTCTGAAGTATGTTGACCCGGCCCTTGACGCAAAATGTTTGGGGACCCCTGACCTCGAGCTCCTCTAACCGCAAGCATTCTCTGTGTCCCTTGCTGCAGTTCCTCTGTCAGCCCTCTTTTTTTCCCCCTCAGACCGCAAGCAAAACATGCGGGCCCTCACGCCACCAACCCAGCTTCTGCTATTTTCTGTCCAGTGCATCCCCAGCATCCCTTTAGATGTGCATCTGTGCTAAGTGCAGAGAGCTATTCTGTGTATCAGTATACAGATATGCACATCTAAAGGGATACAGAAAAGCCTTTTTTAAATGTACCCCCTTCCTGCTCTGTTATTCTGAAGTCCCGCCCTCCAAAGTATCAGATCAAATGGGGTGAGAAGCAGGGCTGCCTGGCTCACCCTATTGGCTGTCTGCTACATCTATCAACTTTTACCACACAGAGATTGTGAGTTACCGGCTGGTTAGAGCTGGAGATAGTAATTGGTTTAGTGAATTGGCATGGTGATTGGTGAAATCAACTGTTTTCTGCATTACTGAATGTGGTTATGCTTAGTGCATTGAGGCCATAGAGAGAGAGGCCCCTATTTTATTTTATTTTCCTTTCAATTGACTCTTCCTCCTAAGTTCTCTCCTAGGTGATATTTTTACATCTCATCAATAAAAAGTCTTCGAAAGCAAACCTGAAGCGAAAAAAAACAACTTATATAACAAATTGTATGTGCAGTCTGAATAATGAATAGAACATTTGTAGCAAAGAAAAGAGTCACATATTTTTATTTTCAGTTTCATAGCTTTTTTATAACATTGCATCATACAGTCACAGTTTCAGTTTTAAAACCACACTCTGTCTTTTAAGCTATACAACATAGCAGAAATAATGACCCTTTGAACTTCCTGCAGTACAGCCTTAAATCAAGCTCTCTCTCACTGTTTCTTGGCATTTTAAGTGTTTCAGAAAACAGGACTGTATTTGACCCAGTGGTTCGAACAGCGCAGAGAATCTATTTTGCATAGATAACAACTGAAGTTCTTTAACTCTTCCTGTACTGGAACACAAAATGAGACTCTTTGGTTTGCAACAAATGTTCTATTTCTCAGCTGTACTACACATACAATTCATTACCTCATAGCTTTATTTTTGCTTAGGTTTGCTTTAAATCATTTAACGGTATTCTGACTTATTAAAACGTCCTGTTTGTGCCTGTTAGCGGCAACAGGACATTTTAATAAGTTGCACGTTCCCGCCGCCGCTCCACACATGTGTGCGCTGCCACCAATGCCGTTTTCCATCGGGATTCCCTGTTCAGTGATTGGGGAAAAGGACTGAGCGGTCCTCTACCTAATTGCAATACCTGGAATGAATGGACGTGACCAAAAACAGCGGCCACGTTCATTCACAAAAACAGGAAACAGACACAGTTAGTAAAATGTAAAAAAAAAAGTGAACACTTCCTATAACGGAAAGTATTTACTAGCACCATCTTGTGGCCAAAAAGTAAAATTACACATACAGGCACATTATGAATAAAATTAATAACTGACACTTCCAAAGCCCCCCCCCCCCCCCCCCAAAAAAAAAGACTTGTAAAAAAAATAGTCCGTTTAAGAAAAATACATCAATAGTTGCCTTAGGGACTAAGCTTTTTTAATCTATATTTTATTTTATTACTATTTATTTATTTTATTTATTTATTTATTTTATTACTTTTACTTTACTACAAAGGGCCTTGTAATTATGGACTGGACAAAAAAACAAACAAACAGAAAACTAACACCTATCTTTCCAAATAATATATAGTTGCCATACATTGTGATAGGGACATCATTTAAACAATTTAATAATCGGGACAACTGGGCAAATAAAATGTGTTGGTTTTATCCACAGAAAAATGTTTAACTTTAAAACTATAATGGCCGAAAACTGAGAAATAATAATTTTTTTCCATTGTTTTCTTATTTTTCCCCTTAACACGCATTTAGAATAAAAAAAAATCTTAGCAAAATGTACTACCCACAGAAAGCCTAATTGGTGGCGAAAAAAAACTAAGTATAGATCAATTTGTTGTGATAAGTAGTAATAAAGTTATTACGGAATAAAAGGGAGAAACACTGAAAAGTGAAAATTGCTCTGGTCCGTTAGGGTAAAAACCCTTGGGGTGAACTGGTTAAGCCACCAGCAAGCAAGAAAATACTCGGAATAATTCTGAAAGTAGTTTTTCACCAACTTTTTTTGGCACTTTTCCAATTTCAGAGTCCTGAAAAGATATTTTAAAGAGAAGATGAAAAAAAAATATCTACTAGGAGAAAAGTGAGTTGAAGAAAGGCCAGAGAGAGATGTCCAGGAGGAGGGTACATTGCTGCAGTAGGCATGGTCACCGACACAACTGGACAATATGTGACTTATATGCTGTAGTGCTTTTTTCATTGACTTTAGTCCAGCAGACCTCAGAATATTATTCGAGACTTGCAGGGAATAGATTACCACTGTGCATTGTCAATGGTTGTTGCACAACGGTTATCTTTGACCAGACTTATGCTTATAAAACGACTTTGACGGTTAATGTCTGTAACTTAATGACTGACATTGCAAAATCCTTGAACAATGCTATTTTTAAGGAATGCATCTGGTATAACTTCTCTAAATGACACAGCTATATATTTTATAAACTGCAGCTATGCTTTCCACAGCAACAACATTATTTACCACAGAGTAAGATAAGTGTGACACAGACCACAAGCCACAGCCTGTCTCAGAATGAACTTTCCTGCCAGCTTCAAATGTTAATTATGGTTAAGTGTTTTTAAAAATTGATGGACATGCAGTAAGTAATAGTTTCAAATGTAATTGTATTATTATTCCAGTAAAAGCAACACTGTATGAAAAATAACGACAGGTAATAATGCTTTTACACCTGTCAATAGAGCACTATCCCATCTTGATCACCTTTAACCACTTGCCGATCGCGTCACATCAATGGGCGTAAGGTCCTTGGGGCGTGGTTTGCGGGAGCAGCTCTGAGGACGGAGCTCCGCTCCGCCTTCAGCATTCGAGCTGCCTGTTAGACGGCAAAACCGCCGTCTTTTATTGCTGTACAGCGTTGCGGTCTAAGGCAGCGCTGTACTGGAGACAACTGTGTGACATGGTTGTCACCCTGGGGGGCACTACAGCGATCCGCTGTCATAGGCTGAAGCCTATGACAACCGATCACACTGATTGGCTGGCGGGGGGAGGGAGGGGGGAATAGAAAGTAAATTAAAAAAAAATAGGCAATTTTATTGAAAAATAAATAATATAAATATTTATATAAAAAATAAACACTGGGGGAGCGATCAGACTCCACCGACAGAAAGCTCTGTTGGTGGGGAGAAAGGGGGGAGGGTCACTTGTGTGCTGAGTTTGGATGCCCTGCAGCTAGGCCGAGTCTGCTGTGGGAGGAGATAGGACAGGATCTAGTATGGTAAACAGGCTAAACACTAGGGGCAAGCAGCAGAAAAAATAGAGTTGATGATTAGGCTGGGCTGAGGTCGAGGACAGGTGGCAGCCAAGCAGAGTCGGTGAACAGGCTGACGTTGCAGAAGGCAATCAGACAAATGCTAGGTACACACCATACAATTTTCTGTTAGGCAGGGAACACACTTGTCGTTCAGTTTTCTATGCATGTTTTTCTGCGTACTTTTTCTGCACACCGAGTGTGTTTCTATGCAGGAAAACACGCACATTTTTTCACAGCAGCCGATGTAATTGATAGAGAACACTGACAAAATGTGAAGAGTCATCATGCAGAAAGTCATTTTTTTTTTTCTGCGAAAAACATATTAAGTGTGAACTAGCCCATTGATTAACATGAGTTCTCAGTTTTTCTGTGCAGAAAACTTGCACGAAAACAGTCAAGTGTGTTCCCTGCCTTAGATTTTCTGTTAGATTTACCTGCCAGATAGATTTTTCCCAACATGGCAGGTAAATCTAACAGAAATTTGTATGGTGGGCATCAATTCATCAAAGGCTGCTAGGTACACACCATACAATTTTCTGTTAGATTTACCTGCCAAATGGATTTTTGCAGGTAAATCTAACAGAAAATCTAACAGAAAATTGTATAGTGTGTGTCACAGGGCCCCTAGTGGCCGGACCGCAAAATGCCTTCCAATCGGTTTCAGCACACAGACCATGCAAGCTGTGGTCGCAATCGGTGTGCAGAAACCGCTAGAATTTTGGCAGCAGACCGGCTAAAAGGGAGCCTGTGAGTTATGCTAATTACAAATTACACACTATTTCAGGGTATAACTGCCACCACCTCTGTTACCATGGGACAGAGGAGCCCACTGACTGGCTGAGTCTAGACCTGCAAATAAAAACGGTTAAACACACTCTATTCTGTCTAGCTAGCAACAATAGTAGCGACTCTTCAGAGACCAGGTTCAGTTTGTGCGGCTGAATAGCAGGGTAGCTGAATAAACAAAATGACGATTTAGCATCGTTTTATTAAAATGCAATATAAATAATTAATATATACAGAAAATCGTTAAAATCAACAATTATAGAAACATTAATAGCCAGTATGAAAAGAAAAGGGAGAAAATACTTAGAGTTTGTGGACATATGTCCTTCTGGGAAAACTCATAAAGTTCTTGGTTTCAGTTCAGTTCAGTTCAGTTCAGTAGCAAAGTCCAAACAAACCAGGTCCCAGCATGTCCTCAAGCTGGCAAGAATGTAATCAGGATGATGTTCAAAGTGAAGGACTGAAGTCCGCCTGCTAGCAATCTGCTTTTGATGAAGCTGGTTTGGGGGTGTGGCCACGCATGCCCCCTCTGAACTACAAACCAATCACAGTTCATTCCCTCTGAGAGAGATTTAGGGTTAAACTTATGAAACACTGTAATTCAAAACCGATAAATGCCACATTGGTGCTGATAACTGATCAATATTCCTCAGATGATGACAATTCCTATAACATCAGACTTGATTAGGGTATAGGGTCCAGTTCCTGAGAAGTTTAATAACTTGGTTGTAGGGGCCTCTTGCCCCTCTAGACTGGTATCAAGAGATTCAGCACGACTCTACAAATCCAATGATACCGCTCTCATAACTATCCTATTTACGGTATTCCGTAAATATGCAAAAAATCATATAACACATGCATTTTAATCTGTCCCTGCTGGAGCCAGCCAGTCTGGCCCCCAACTGTGAGGGAAGCTCCCTTGGCTGGGCTCACCAAATGGTGGAGCAATTTGACACCTATCTGAGGTCCTGCCAGAGTGCAGACCCTATGTCCTGAGGTAATTAAAAGTAAACACTAGCCTCTTGGACACAAGCGTTTATTCCTGTTCATTAGCAAATCAAAAGACATCCTGCACCTAAGTTACTGCTATTTCTTCTGAGAGAAAAAGAGAGCCCAGATTGACTGCAGATAGCCCCTACACAACCAATCCAGATTCTATCGATCTTAATCGCAATCGATGCAGAAAATCGATTGCGATCGCATTGTTTCACGGGCGGTTCAAGGATGCCGTCTGCGGGCCACGCAACCGTCCATGACAGTGTGTACCTAGCAAAGGGCAACCATAGAGGGCTAGACAGCCCTGCCCTGCAACTGGAACTAGATGGAAAAACCTAAACAGACATATGGTTTGGTGTAGATTCACCAACCTAATGCTCGGTGTAGATCAGGTATGTCAAACCGGTCCTACAAGTTGTGGGTTGTGGGTGTGGGGGGGCCCCCTCTAGAAAAAAGGCACAGGAGAAAAAAGTAGGAGCCCAATGGTATAGTATGTCAAAACAATTGGCAATGGTAAAAAGTTAAATACTACTCACAACGGTGGGTTGCAGGAGGGCAACCGACCACAGGAAGCAGGTGGAGACAATAAACCCGACTCCACTCGGGGTGGTCACTGGGGACCTGGCTGTGGTCGCTCTCCTTGGTGAAAGAAAGGGGGCAGATAACCACCGTGGTCAAGGCCACGTGTGTTCTGTCTCCACCCCTCAAACGGGTGAGGTATGGGGGTATAATTGCACAATATAGATATTAGAGGTGCCCTGGTGTGGTATAAAAGCATCTGAAAACAATTTAAATGAGAAAATGATTTTGACTAGCAAAGGCTTGATCTAGAGGCTCCCTTTGCTAGATTTTTCATTTAGTTTGGCACTTTTATTGGCCTGAGGAAGCGGGCTCAGACCCGCGAAATGCGTTGCCTGTGCTACTAATAAAAACCTTTGCTAACACAAAGAGTTTTTCGTCATTGAGGTAAGCTAACTGAAAATCATTTTCTCATTTAAATTGTTTTTAGATGTTTTTATACCACACTAGGGCGCCTCTAATATCTGTATTGTGTGGTCCTACGAGGGCCGAGATCCTCACACATTTTTGATACAGCTTAAATGAATTGATGGGTCTGAATCAGGAAAGGTGTGGTCCATCAGGTAGAACACATTCCTTTCTTTCTCAGTCCATACTAAACACTGGCATGGATCTGGCCCTCCAGGCCTGGAGTTTGACACATGTGGTGTAGATAAACCAAAGTTGCTGCTCCAAATAGTGTGGGGCTCTGGACATCTACAAAGATAGGAAAGGAGAGCTCTGATGATGTAATAAAATATTTGTTTATTTTCAAAACCTAAAAATGACATTACAGGATGTGATCATCTCTGCACCCTGCTGTGGTGAGGATCTGGCTGAGGACATCAGCGGCAAACAGAGTAATTGCATGAGAGAGGCAAGCGTTTTGATCTCCACAGCCTGGAACTTTTCATTTCACAGTTGTTGCCCGAATTACTCACATGCATGCATGCAGTGCTTACGTGTTAGCACATTGGCACATGCATGCGGCTTGTGGCTATTACAACATACATGCACAAACTTGTAGCCACAGCAGTACATAGCTACACCCATGTGTGCGAGTGTGCATGTGGATGCTCAGAGCAGGTACGTTAACACTCACACTATTTCAGGATCACTGGTCATATCACTAAGGTCATGCAATCAGGGCCAGATTTACCATAAGGCACTGTAGGCACGTGCCTTCAAGCGCCTGGTGATGGAAAGGCAGCTCACTCCCCTCCTCAAGTGCCTCCCTCCTGCCCTACTTATGCAGAGTCCCAAGCAGAGTGTAAATGAGAGGTTACTCTCCCAGGTCACGGCACTCCAGGGACCAGATCTCCCTTGAGTCTAGCTACTTAATACTGAGGCTATCTCTGGCTACCTAATACTAAGGGGCACCAGTAGCTACCTAGGAAACTAAAAAAGAAGTGACAGCTGGGCCAGCCAGCACACTTGTGATGCAGTTCAGCGGAGGTTTATGGGTTCATGGAGGGTGAAGTCTAGGGTGCCAGAACATCTGTGCGCTACCATAGAGGCAAAGGAGGCAATTGCCCCAGGGCCACAGAGCCTGTAGGGGCCCCCAGTGGCTACAAAAAGACCCTATAGTTTTTGAGAAAATTGATTTTAAAGTTTCAAAGGAAAGAAAATACACATTTAAAAACCCGCCGACTTTAACGGTTAATAGCAAATCCACCTTAAATGCTAGAAACCCTAAATGTGCAGGATATGTTAAGGAGATCATTTGGAATAAGAGGAAAAAAAACAATTTTTCAAAAAGACCTTATAGTTTTTGAGAAAATCGATTTTAAAGTTTAGAAGGAAAAAAGTATACTTTTAAATGCGGTAAATGTCCCTTTTAGTAGCAAACCTAACGGTAGTGTAATTTTACATGTATCAAGCAATGTATTTCCTGACAGGGTTTCCAGGGGGTCCATACGCAGCCGCAGCGTTTCGGCCAGGGTTTCGCTATACAGTCACAATATGGCTGTATAAAGATCCCTGGCATTTTTTTCCTATTTTCCCATTTTTTTTATTAATTTTTTTTATTTTTTATGTTTAGAGTGTGGGAATTTTTTTTGGGACAATTAGGTGGGGTCCCCCCTCCTGAAAATGTTTAACCCCTTGTCGCCCATGCAGGCTGGGATAGCCAGAGTGTGGAGCTCCGACCGATTGGGGCTTCACACCCTGACTATACCAGCTGCAAAAAAGGTCCCTTAATGCCGATTTTTGTTCCAGGGTATCTGTTGAGGGCCCCCCAGGTTTATTTTGCCCTGGGGCCCCATTGTTGCTAAAACCAGCCCTGCTCCTGTGATGTAAAACCAGACCTGCTTGCAATTCTCCATCTCCCTACTGTTAACATTTATGGTAACAAAAGCTAAACCCTTTCTGGCTTGGCTCCTGATCAGGGTAAATTACAACAGGACCAGAAATGCATCCATGACACTTAGCTCATAGGATAAAATGCAATTGCCTTTTTTGCAATACAATTTTTGAAGGAATGTGTATTTTTGCACATTCATTTGAGCTGCATCGCTCTGGAAAATGGTGCATGCAGTGGGATGACCCTCATAGGGTTACATAGCAAAGCACTTTTCTAATCACCCCTTTTATCTTATCATGTCACATGTCATTTCCGGTGCCCTTTAATGTGGACCCAAATTAAAAATACAAGATTTCAGAAATAAAATCTATTTTCTAACTTTTTTTTTTTTTTTTGTTACCTGCTAGGAGTCGCTTCCCCCTCTTTTTGCATTAAGATATTTGATGGATTGCGCACTATCAATATTTTTTTTAGGGGATCCCCTACATCTTTCCATCTGGCCTAGACATGGTGGCCCACCTGTGTGTTCTGGTAAATTTTAAATAGATTTACATATATATGTGTTTGTATTTTGGTCATTAATAAAATTTGTACTTTTATATATAATTTATTTCCTCCTGTTTCCTTAGTCTTACATTGGTCATATACAACATAATAATAAACTATGCCAAATGTCTAGTAATACTAATGGCATAAACAGTATATATATAATATAACTATAAAATGTGCGATCTCTCAAGAACAGATTGCAAAAACAGAAAAAAATATACAAATATTTTCAGTGAAGCATACAATAAAAATGCTGAAAAAATATGCATAGATCAGTGCAATATTGTTAATATTCATAGGTATCACATGGCGCTGGTGTAAGGGAGATAACACCATAAATAATGCCAAAAATGTGAAAAAGTATTTAGAGTGAAGCATACCAATGAAAGTGCTAGCGCAAAAATATGGCCAATATAGACAAAAAGGGCCAGTGTGAACCTATACAGCGTATCCCCAAGAATATAATGCAACAGAAAGTATCACTAAGAAGTATTATAGAGGAAACCACTTCTGCAGAGAATAGGAGCAGGAACCAAAGTGAAGTGATGAGAGACACAGAGTAGTGAGAGTCAGTCAGGACTTCTGATTCTTGAGGTTGTTTGTGCATGTCAAGTGACAGGCAGCCTATTGGGCCAATCAAAGTGCGGGCATAATGTCCTTTAAAGTGATTGGAGCCGCAGGAGCTCAGGGCAGGATTAGTGGAGCTCTTGTCATTGCCAATTAGCAGGCATAATTTGTAGCGCTCGCTATGCTACTCTGATAAGACCCGTTAACTCTGCTAAGGCACCAATAAGGCCCACTATGTCTTAAGGCTCACTAACCAACTTAGTGCCAGTTGGTGAATCAAGCTCTTTGTGTGTGTGTGTGTGTGTGTGTGTGTGTGTGTGTGTGTGTGTGTGTGTGTGTGTGTGTGTGTGTGCGTTCATGCGTGCGTGTGCGTGCGTGCGTGTGCACGTGCGTGCTTGCACATGTGTAACTGCGTGAGCATGCAGCAACCAATGTGATGACCCACAGAGGTGCACACGCCCCTAACCAAGGCAACAAAAACTGGAAATATGATACTGCAGGGAGGTAAAACTAACACTGACTACTGCTCTGTTCAGCTAATGACTCATGCATCAGAGAGGAAGTTTCTGAATAATCTGCATTATAAGTGAAGTCTTCTTGGCAGAGAGGTGCTGGTTTAGCTTACATTCAGTTTTGAAAATGCATAGATGGAATAACGGTAATCCTATAATGATGTGTCTGTGTCTCTGAGTCTCATGTCCCTGTGTCAGTGCTTTTGCGCTACTGCGCATGTGCCGTACTGGGAGCCAGCCGTTGGGACAGGACGAGGACAGACGGGCGGGCGTGTGTGTGCACGGCCGGTGCGTGTGTGCCAATAGTGGGCGCGCGTGCATATGCGCTGACATGCGGCCGTGACAGACTTAGAGACCATTTTTAAATGAGCTTAGGGCAACTAGTATACAATACAATGAAAGAACAAAATGACTTGGGCAGGTACAGTCTATGCTTATGGCAAATTCACAAGAAATGTAGAATTTCCTTTTAAAAAACTCTGCTTCTACCACAATTGATTCACAGGAAGCATCTTTAGCGTGCAACGTATTCGGCCATCCCTCATAGTGGTTAATGTGTGACATTAGATATGCTCAGTATGTGACATAGCCCCCCCCGCTGGAAAACATAGCAACACATTGTGATGTTACAGCACATGCAATATAAAACCGTAAGATTAAAGCAGAATTATACAAACGCCACAAATGACCATTTAAAGGCAAGTAAAGGCTCCTTTTCTAGATACCTGCAGGACTGCCATAGAGAGTTTACCATTTGAGGGATCGGGCCCAAATCCCTTGTGAGATATGGCTGCGTAACTTCTACGCCACTGTATCCTGCCACTGAGCTGGAGGTGAAGAGTTTAAGTGTTCAGTGTTTTATCTCAAATTCTTCCACAATGACACAGAACATCCTGCTCCACTACATCAATAGATTAGGGAGACTCTTGTTGTTTCTCACAATATTATTTTGAAATATGCTCAAACAGTCAAACAATAAGTTATTTATAGCTGCTGTAGAACAGGGTAGGTACAAGAAAAATCATTAATTTAACTGAGGCAGTAGTGTGATCAATCTGAAAGAGCCCTGCCACAAACTCAGCGCAAGCATCTTAAAGCAAAAGTAAACTCTCAGAGCAAGATAAGCAAAAAGCAATCCTGACAGTAAGCTGATGAGGCAATAATTGTATCCGTACTTCGTAGTCCTAATTCTAAATAGGATTTTACTTGAAATCTAGGTTTAAAGGACAACTGAAGTGAGAGTGTTTTGGAAGCTGCCATATTTATTTCCTTTTAAGTATTATACCAATTGCCTGTCAGCATTCGGCTACAGTAGTGTCTAAATAACACCAGAAACAAGAATGCAGCTAATCTAGTCAGATCTGACAATAATGTCAGAAACACCTGAACTGCTGCATGCTTGTTCAGGGTCTATGGCTAAAAGTATTAGAGGCAGAGGATCAGCAGGATAACCAGGTAACAGGTATTGCCTAAAAGAAAATAAATATGGCAGCCTCCATATCACTCTTGCTTTAGTTGTCCTTTAAAGGTTTGACTTTCTCAGTTCCATGACAACAGTTTTTAATGGTTACTCAGTCAGAAGTATTTTTAAGCTACACAGGAGTTTTATTACCTCTAATTAGTTATATCAGTGAGTGTCAGCTACAGTTCTACTGCAGAGAAACTATCATTTAGAGCCTCGGATTTTAACCTTAAAGATTACCCATTTATGGCTGCGCGGTGGCCCAGGGTATTGTTCTCCTCGATCACCCCTCCCACCGCATGACACTTCACATCTGGCCTTCTCCCCCGTCTAGCTACAGAATGCGTTGCTAGTTCTGTACAGAGTCAGCCCTTTACTGTTGCTTCATGGATTGAGTCTTGATCCCTCTGTGGTGAAATGCCTTGTACTTGTGTACCTGTCGGCAAGAAAAAAGTAAAAGGTAGATACGTACTTACCTCAAGAAGTTATAAATCAGGCTGATACCATTTATTGGCTAACTAAAAATGAATAAAAATAAGCAAGCTTTCGGCCTTGCAGCCTTCGTCTGACTTATATCCTGTTAGTTTGCAGGTTGGTGCGATACAGACCGCTTTATACTGTACATGCAACATCAAAAGGGAAAACAGATATTTCTTTTAAGCATACATGTCATTAAGATGCCTTAATTCAAACAGACTATCTAAATGGGGTTAGAGGTTGTTAGCTGAGATAAGAATCCTTGTTTACTCGATGCTCACAGACCTGGGATTAGGATTGACCCAGAGGTATCGTACTTACCTCAGTAGAAGGACGTCTTTAGATAGCCTTAAGGCTTCACCTATCCTCCTTGAACCGACCAATCCAGTGCATAGACCTTCTAAACAAGAGCTTGTTGAATATGTTCTCATGGCTGTGGTCGGTGTGTAGGAGCACGACTGTACTGTGCATGAGCGAGTACAGACTGTGCCTTAGCAGCAATACAAAGCCGCTTGTGCACAGCTTTTTCCTCCGTGCATAAGTGGCTTTGTGCTATTGTATGGACCATACTGGCACCCATGTAGTAAGCCCACACTTGTACACAGACGGAAGCACGGCCACAAAGAAGGAGAGGACGCAGCCAGTGGTCGTGGGGTTGAGGAAGACATGGGAAGCCTCTGGATCATCCAGGTCCTGCAGCTTTTTTGGATTGATTGTGCTACAATAGAAAAGATACAAAGGCTGTAAAATCCTTTTGCAATCGCTGTGCAAGTACAAGCACATAAGAGAAACTTTAAAGAGACTCTAACAAAATTTTCATCCTTATTTCTTACATCCTATAAGTTCCTATACCTGTTCTAATGTGCTCTGTCTAACTGCAGCCTTTCCTATTTGCACAGTGGCTGTATTATCTCTGTTATATGATCTAATCTTCTCTCCTCTGTCGGCTCTGTCGGGCTGAGGCTGGAATGTGTGGAATGTGATGTGCTGCTTGTGATTGGCTAGAAGTTATACACACCCTCTCCAGGCCCCCTGCACACTCTGTATGACTCACACACTGAGCTCTTCTCAGGGTATCACTTGCTATGTCTTTTGTTTGTAAACACTGGATAAAAATGGCAATTACAAGCCAGGATTGCAGCAGGGAGAGGCAGAAACAGCACAGAGGGGCCTGGGAGAACATAATGGATAGAATGGTATGCTTTTTAGTGTAAAAATTTTAGAGTACAGATTCTCTTTAAAAAATGCTGTAAGTTACTCTAAAATCATATGACAACAAAGCGCTTGCAAAAACGCTGAAAAAAAAAAGTGATTGCAATTGCGGATAGTGTCCTGTCGTGGGCGCCCACCCTATGAGAAATTTTCTAGGATTTTCTCTTTTAGTACATTTTTCTTTATTGGAAGTAAATTTTATGTATTAAAAAAAATGTTGGCTGACAAAAAACACACAGCTGCTTATGGTTTTTACTTGTGAGCCGCACACATTCCTCCTATTTATTAACAAAACACAGATAACATGTCTGAATTTCTGCAGGCCATTTGGTTTTTGTTTGAGTGGTAAAGATACAGAGGATCACATTGGGATGTACGGTGACATGAAACGTATGCTGTGTCCCGGGGTTCTTAAAGAGAACCTAAAGTAAAAAAAAAAAAAACGAGATGAACTCACCTGGGGCTTCCCTCAGCCGCATAGGGGGCGATATACAGGCTGGGAACGCGAACAATCACTGGCATTCCCATGCCTGTCGGCCGGTGACGGCCAAACCGGAAGTGCTCGCCGGCGGGTCCTGGGACATCGGAGCGGAGCTGCGAGGGCACCGATCGTCTGCAGGGGGCTGAGGGAAGCCCCAGGTGAGTTCATCTCGTTTTTTTTTTGTGACTTTAGGTTCACTTTAAAGGGTAACGTCTTAAAGGGGCCCCATCCTAGGAGATTCTGACGCTGCAGTTGCTGACTTAGAAGGCTACGTTCACACTGATGCCTGAACTGCAATTTCTTTTCTTGGCGCAGGCACTAATCTGCCGTGCAGTGAGCGATATTTGGCTGCTGTGTAATCCAACCTGGTGGCAGCATGTTGTCCCACTCATGTGCCATAGGAAAAACACCTTTTCCACTTCTTCCTCCCCTTTCCCCTCCCTGCATACACCCAACTTCCACCGCTACCCCCCCCCACACACACACACACACACACACACACACACACAACTGTGTATAACTGTTGTTCTAGAAATACAGAAGAGTTGCACCAATCAATATAGATGATCTAAAACAATTACTGCTTGATTAGCACTTTACAGCAGGATTGTCAGACAGCCACAAATTCAAATTCCATTTAAACACAGCTCTGTGTTTATAATGCTGCCAGGAATCTCACCCTGCAGTTCAAGCTCTCCAATCTATTCCGAAATGTCTCTGCTGTAATTATCTTATCTTAGTCAGCCAGGCTCTAGTCTCTTGCCATCACCAAAGACAGTGAGAGAGGGAAGCGTGTCATCACCCCTCCCACATTCCTGCTCCTCAGTGATTGTCTGAGCACAGTTTAGTGTGACAGGCTGAACTGAAACCTGATCCTGTTTTTACAGTTGTTTAGAAAACAAGCCAGAGATGACACTAAAGATTGGAGGGGAAAAGTAGGAGGAAATTACATCAGGATTTGGCTTCAGTCTGTGGTAAAATTAGATGAAGGCTGCCAGGAACATAATTCTGTTCATTTACTATATAAAATTCACTGAAATTAAAACGTTGACAGTACAATACATCTGTTATGTAAGTAGATCAAGTATTATCATTGTTATGCTGTTCACCTATTCTACCTCGTTTGTTCTGCTAATCAGCATTGCCTATTTAGGTGTTAGGATTTTTGATTTCTATTCATCACTTTGTAAATGGGACCAGCAGTTGTGTATAATGCTGGTGGGTACTTCTATAAATTCAGGCATCCATGGCAAATCAATACAACAAATTGCACCACCTCACATAATATATACGGTAATCAATCATCTTTATTGAAGGGACATATCCCATATAAAAACAATTAAAAACACAGGACGAGGCAGTTAGCGCCACAGTAATGCAGGAAGTATATAGTCTACAATACAATGTTACAATAAAACACTCTGCCAGGATGGCCAACAATTTCCTATGACACATATAAATAGCAATCTCACACACCGCCAAAATCTGCTGCAACACGGTTGTGTATACAGTATGTAATGTGAACGCTGTAGATATAAAGTATACACTATATATATATTATATATATATACAGTGAGTTGCAAAAGTATTCGGCCCCCCTGAAGTTTTCCACATTTTGTCATATTACTGCCGCCACAAACATGAATCAATTTTATTGGAATTCCACATGAAAGACCAATACCAAGTGCTGTACACATGAGAAGTGGAACGAAAATCATACATGATTCCAAACATTTTTTTACAAATAAATAACTGCAAAGTGGTGTGTGCATAATTATTCGGCCCCCTTTGATCTGAGTGCAGTCAGTTGCCTATAGACATTGCCTGATGATTGCTAATGACTAAATAGGGTGCACCTGTGTGTAATCTAATGTCAGTACAAATACAGCTGCTCTGTGAGGGCCTCAGAGGTTGTCTAAGAGAATATTGGGAGCAACAACACCGGGAAGTCCAAAGAACACACAAAACAGGTCAGGGATCAAGTTATTGAGAAATTTAAAGCAGGCTTAGGCTACAAAAAGATTTCCAAAGCCTTGAACATCCCATGGAGCACTGTTCAAGCAATCATTCAGAAATGGAAGGAGTATGGCACAACTGTAAACCTACCAAGACAAGGCCATCCAGCTAAACTCACAGGCCGAACAAGGAGAGCGCTGATCAGAAATGCAGTCAAGAGGCCCATGGTGACTCTGGACGAGCTGCAGAGATCTACAGCTCAGGTGGGAGACTCTGTCCATAGGACAACTATTAGTCATGCACTGTACAAAGTTAGCCTTTATGGAAGAGTGGCAAGAAGAAAGGCATTGTTAACAGAAAGCATAAGAAGTCCCGTTTGCAGTTTGCCACAAGCCATGTGGGGGACACAGCAACCATGTGAAAGAAGGTGCTCTAGTCAGATGAGACCAAAATGGAACTTTTTGGCCAAAATGTAAAACACTATGTGTGACGGAAAACTAACACTGCACATCACTCTGAACACACCATCCCCACTGTCAAATATGGTGGTGGCAGCATCATGCTCGGGGGGTGCATCTCTTCAGCAGGGACAGGGAAGCTGGTCAGAGTTGATGGGAAGATGGATGGAGCCAAATACAGGGCAAACTTGGAAGAAAACCTCTTGGAGACTGCAAAAGACTTGAGACTGGGGCGATGGTTCATCAATAAAACAAAACATATCTTTGTGTTAGAATGGCCCAGTCAAAGTCCAGATCTAAATCCAATCGAGAATCTGTGGCAAGATCTGAAAACTGCTGTTCACAAACGCTGTCCATCTAATCTGACTGAGCTGGAGCTGTTTTGCAAAGAATAATGGGCAAGGATTTCAGTCTCTAGATGTGCAAAGCTGGTAGAGACATTTTGCAACTCACTGTATATATAATATATATATATATATATATATATATATATATATATATATATATATATATATATATATATATATATATATATATATATATATATATATATATATATGGGTTACACTGACCTCACTCTGTGGTTCAGACATCTGTCCTTCTTCAGAGATTTACATGTAAAAATAATTACAATAATTTTGCAGTGCGATCTTGCATCGTAACTGCGAATTACCATGCAAAATTAAAATTACCCATATATACTTGAGTATAAGCCAATCAGAGTATAAGCCGCCCCCCTCCCCCACTTTTACCTTAAAAAAACTTGAAAAATGCTTAACCCAAGTATAAACCGGATGTGGCAAAAGCCACACCCACAACACCACTCATAGCCATAGCCGGCCACAACTATGAAAAGTCATGCTATAGGAATGCAAAGATTCTCACCACTCAGTAGACATTGTCCCTGTATGCCTTCCAAGGCTACAACTCGAGATGAGGTTAGCTTGGACCTCCCATGGAAACGTCAAGTGTGCGGTCTCCCTCAGATGATGCACCACTCTGCATATAGTGGGGGCATGGTGGGGGCTATTCAAAGGGTAGTGACTCGAGTATAAGCCGAGGCCCCCAATGTTGCCAAAAAAATAGGCTTATACTTGAGTATATACAGTATGTGAAATTTGTGCTTATCACTAGTGTTAAATTGAACAAATGTGCTCAGTACAATTTGAAGGAGCTTATGCAGTTTGTGACAGGTGGTTTCAAACATTTCAAAGTTTAGAGTGACTTAAAGAGGAATTGTAGTAAAGCTAAACAATCTATGCTAAGCATCACTAGGAGGGTGGGGCTACATTCATTGTGACTGATGCTGAAAACAGTCAAATTACTGTAAAAGGGGGAATCCTAAATCATTTATTGCGCTCTACTATATGCCACTACAGTGCCTCTTTACGTTTAAGTATTATTATTATTATTATTTAGTATTTATATAGCGCCGACATATTACACAGCGCTGTACAGTGTATATATATATATATCTTGTCACTAACTGTCCCTCAAAGGAGCTCACAATCTAATCCCTACCATTGCCATATGTCTATATTATGTAGTGTAAGTACTGTAGTCTAGGGCCAATTTTTTTAGGGGGAACCAATTAACTTATCCATATGTTTTTGGAATGTGGGAGGAAACCGGAGTGCCCAGAGGAAACCCACGCAGACACGGAGAGAACATACAAACTCTTTGCAGATAGTGCCCTGGCTGGGAGTCGAACCAGGGTCCCAGTGCTGCAAGGCGAGAGAGCTAACCACTACGCCACCGTGCTGCCCACGTAGAGATAAAAGCAGGACAGAAATATATAATAGCACTCACTTCCTTCCCCAACAAAGAATAACCAAATTCAATCTGTGGAGCTTACAGAAAAATATGAATAAGATTCTTCATCACTTACTCTCTGGGGTCCAGTTCAGCCCTTTTTTCAAAATAAAATGTGACTAGGCCAAGATACTGCCCACATAGACAGCTGGTAACACAACATGAAAAATTACATGTAGTGAGGAGAACTTTGTGGTAAATTATATTTAAAAATGATCTACCCAAAGATTTAGCAAATATGGGGGAAGAATATTAATGCCTAGGCCTTCAGATGTCAGGACCTTACAGGCCCTCACGAGCCCTGGAGCCTTGTCAGGACCTTACAGGCCCTGGGGCTATGTCACCCTCCACAGTCAGATCTGCTGCTTTGCATGTTATGCAGTGGCAAGTACAATGATATGGACTGTACATATTGTTCTCTGACGATGCACGGATTTGTAACTCAACACAGTAAAATCATTTGAAATTTAGCATTTCCAAGCCTCTTATAGACTGTGGTCAATCAGCTATTTCTTCTGCAGAATAAGATGACTTTTGTGACTTAGCTCATTCATTGGTACTTTGCAAGACTTTTAACCTTTTGGTAACAAAGACGTGGTTGGTAAGATACATTCCAGCAGACTGCTCTGGAACTTTTATTTCATTATTAAAAGGGAAAAATAGTTCCTTTTAATAGTCCCATAAGTCATTTTGTGCAACTTAATTCAGCTGTAAGTTTTACAAGATATTAGTGCTTATAGTAGGGATTATAGTGGCCACTGTTTTTGCGTTTGTGCAAGTAGTCATAATGAAAGGACACACAGATATTCTAAGGGTAGCCTTACTAAGAATAAACAAAAAAAGATGGTCAATTATCAAGGTCCTTCGACATGATTTTGCCACATAGGAGATCCTCCCAATCATCTGCTTATTTTCCCAGGTAATGATCTGTGGTATTACTGACCACAACCAGTACGAGTTAAAGTGGACCCAAATTAAAAACACAAGATTTCAGGAATAAAATCTATTTTCTAAATTATGATAATAAATAGCAGCCATTTTTCAGCTGCATGATGACAAATATAAAATATTTTACATTTATTGGAGGAACCCCTCCCTTCCTTTCATATTGCCGGGACAGAATCCGGCAAAATGCTGGAGTAGGTGGTGTCCGGCAAAGGAGGAATTGCTAATGGCTGCCACCTGTATAACCCTAGCAATGAAAATAGAAGGGTGAAAAGCATGCACTGAAATGCTCATAGGCTTGAAGGAGTGTTTATTTATGTTTGTATGTGTCAGAGTGGTGCAACTAAATATTTTGAATTAAAAAAATGTTTGGTTTGGGTCTGCTTTAAGATAGCCCAGCAGTGATATAGTTCACAGCTTCTTACAACCAGCTGGTGTAATTATTCCCCCATACATGTGAGAAACATGTACAGGATCTTCTCAAAAAATTAGCATATTGTAATAAAGTTCATTATTTTCTGTAATGTACTGATAAACATTAGACTTTCATATATTTTAGATTCATTACACTTCAACTGAAGTAGTTCAAGCCTTTTATTGTTTTAATATTGATGATTTTGGCATACAGCTCATGAAAACTCAAAATTCCTATCTCAAAAATTAGCATATTTCATCCGACCAATAAAAGAAAAGTGTTTTTAAAACAAAAAAAGTCAACCTTCAAATAATTATGTTCAGTTATGCACTCAATACTTGATCGGGAATCCTTTTGCAGAAATGACTGCTTCAATGCGGCGTGGCATGGAGGCAATCAACCTGTGGCACTGCTCAGGTGTTATGGAGGCCCAGGATGCTTTGATAGTGGCCTTAAGTTCATCCAGAGTGTTGGGTCTTGCGTCTCTCAACTTTCTCTTCACAATATCCCACATATTCTCTATGGGGTTCAGGTCAGGAGAGCTGGCAGGCCAATTGAGCACAGTAATACCATGGTCAGTAAACCATTTACCAGTGGTTTTGGCACTGTGAGCAGGTGCCAGGTCGTGCAGAAAAATGAAATCTTCATCTCCATAAAGCTTTTCAGCAGATGGAAGCATGAACCCACTTTTGAACCAGAAACCGCGGCAGAGGCGCCTGACCTGGGCTACAGAGAAGCAGCACTGGACTGTTGCTCAGTGGTCCAAAGTAATTTTTTCGGATGAAAGCAACTTTTACATGTCATTCGGAAATCAAGGTGCCAGAGTCTGGAGGAAGACTGGGGAGAGGGAAATGCCAAAATGCCTGAAGTCCAGTGTCAAGTACCCACAGTCAGTGATGGTCTGGGGTGCCATGTCAGCTGCTGGTGTTGGTTCACTGTGTTTTATCAAGGACAGGGTCAATGCAGCTAGCTATCAGGAGATTTTGGAGCACTTCATGCTTCCATCTGCTGAAAAGCTTTATGGAGATGAAGATTTCATTTTTCAGCACGACCTGGCACCTGCTCACAGTGCCAAAACTACTAGTAAATGGTTTACTGACCATGGTATTACTGTGCTCAATTGGCCTGCCAACTCTCCTGACCTGAACCCCATAGAGAATCTGTGGGATATTGTGAAGAGAAAGTTGAGAGACGCAAGACCCAACACTCTGGATGAGCTATCGCAGCATCCTGGGCCTCCATAACACCTGAGCAGTGCCACAGGCTGATTGCCTCCATGCCACGCCGCGTTGAAGCAGTCATTTCTGCAAAAGGATTCCCGACCAAGTATTGAGTGCATAACTGAACATAATTATTTGAAGGTTGACTTTTTCTGTTTTAAAAAAACTTTTCTTTTATTTGTCGGATGAAATATGCTAATTTTTTGAGATAGGAATTTTGTGATTTCAAGAGCTGTATGCCAAAAGCATCAATATTAAAACAATAAAAGGCTTGAACTACTACAGTTGTAGTGTAATTAATCTAAAATATATGAAAGTCTAATGTTTATCAGTACATTGCAGAAAATAATGAACTTTATCACAATATGCTAATTTTTTGAGAAGATCCTGTATATAGCCCATATGCAATTCACTTTTTTCTCTTGAGTTTTCTCCTAGGTCAGAGTTCCCCAACCCTATCCTCAAGGCCCACCAACAGTGCATGTTTTGCAGAAAACCACAGGCATGCACAGGTGAGGTAATTAGTGTCTCAGCAGAGTTAATTATCTACCTCTGTGGATGTCCACAAAACATGCACTGTTAGTGTAATGTAATGCTTTTTGAACCACCAGCAAGCAAGAAAATACTCAGAATTATTTTGACTCTTTTTCAATTGCAAAGTGCTGAAAAGTTATATTAAAGAGAAAATTAAACATTTTCTCCTAAGTTTTCTCCTATGTGGTATTTTTCACATCTTATCAATAAAATGCCTTTAAAGCCACCAGCATCCAAAAAGATATACAGAATATTTTTTACAGTACGTTTTCACCGACCTTTTGGTATTTTTTGTTTCTCACTGCAAAAGGTCACTTTGTTTGATTCTGAAATGCAAATTTTTTTCTAGTTTCAGCCTTTCAGGTAACCTAACCTTGTTTTTTTTCAAACCTCATTTTACCACTTGCTGTATTTTTTGAACCGTAAGACACACTTTTTCTCCACTAAAAGTGTGTGTGGGGGGGGGGGGGGGGAAGTCAGTGCATCTTATGGTCCATAGATGTCCCTCATAAGTGCCCCTTCTGTCCTCCTTTGCTGCCCTGTGTCTTTGGTATCCCCATGCGGTGTCTCCTGTGTGTCAGCTGCCCCCGTGCTCTCCTGTATCCCCAGTGTCCTCCTTTGTGTCACCACCCGGCCCCCCTGTGTCCTTCTGGTAAGTTATTTACTTGCCACAATAATATTACAGGTGTTAACCTCCAGGATCTCCATGCAGCTATCCAGTAGCCCCTCACCGTGGCTCCAACTGATCTGGAATTGCATCAGTGATGGTCTTGGAGGCGGGACCATGGCTCCATCATTGGGCCAATGCTACTGCTATTCAGCGAGTGCAGTGATTGGCCCAATGACGGAGCCAATGATTGGCTTGCAGCGAGTGTAGTGATCGGCCAATGAGAGAGACAATGATTGGCTTGCAGCACTCCACCCTGATTGGCCGCACGGCGCCTTAAGGCTGACGCGACTCCAGGTAAGCTGGAACCATGCTAAGGGGGACTGGATGGAACAGAGATTGACACAAGAGGTGCAAAGAAGGAACAGGGTGGATACAAGGGGGACATAATAATTGTAGGGATTGAGGGGAGAAGATCCAGAAGATGCCCCTGCACCATGCATGCACCAGGTTTAGTATATTCTTTTTTTATACTACTTTTTGTCCTCTAAACTTGGGTGCGTGTCATGATCAGGAGTATCTTATGGTATGAAAAATACGGTACCATTTCCAGCTATTAATTGAACTTAACCTGCCTGAATTTAAATAAAAAAACTAGAAAAATTGGGTTGTTCTAAAACCTTTGTCCGATGGTGTAGGTATAATTTCAGTTCGTCAACAAACGGAATAATTTCAACGCTACAAAATTAACGAATAAATTGTGCTACAACTACGGGAAAACTTTTTGATTTCATTTTATTTTTTCACTATAGTTTTATCAAAAGTAATCAGTAGAAGAGTTTCTTAATATAATCATTGTCTGCTTGCTGGAAGACATAGTCCAACATTTGTGAGCTCTGAATAGTATACAGAATAAAACATGACATTTTCCTTGGGTCACACTGTAAGGTCACGGAAAATGTTTCCTTGCAGAAGCAGTGAGAAAGTAATGGAGGAATTCTTAGAATGTGTATCTGCAGTCATTGTAAACAGGCCTGTCTTGAGAGATGCCCACTTCGCAGACAAAGTCTATTAATAGGAAACTAGGAAAAAAATAGACAAGACAAGAGGGAACAGATTTTCTAAAATGGCCCATTAAAAAGGATATTTTTTTCTTCAGCTTTTAAATAAAATTACGTTCATAAAAAATGAATAAGAATTTTATTTCAGATCATGTAATATTTAACTTTAGTGAGTATTGAAAGCAGTTAGAAAGTTAACACATTTCTATAACAGAGTAAGAGCAAGAAATAAAACAGTGGGACTCCCACCGAATGTAATCCTTTCCCACATGTTTTTGTCCCAAGGGCCATCAATGTCACATGGCTGCCGTGCAAGGAATTTAGGGAACAGTCTGTCCAATTGGAGAGACAGGCAGCAATGGGAACATTAAAATATGTTATATCCCCTTCCATCACTAACTAAAACAATTTTTTTACTTATTTTTTCTTGAAATAGGTCTTGAAGAATGGCCTCAATTCACTAAGCATAACTCCTGTCTTTAATAACTCTTCTGAGCTGTTTTACAGTTATCACAATTATATTACCTTGGTGATAACTGTAAAACAGCTCAGAAGAGTTATTAAAGACAGGAGTTAAAGAGAAACTCCAACCTAGAATTGAACTTTATCCCAATCAGTAGCTGATACACCCTTTTACATGAGAAATATAATGCTTTTTACAAACAGACCATCAGGGGGCACTGTATGACTGATTTTGTGCTGAAATCCCTCCCACAAGAAGCTCTGAGTACCGCGGTACTCTGGGCAAACTGCCACAATGTAACAATATTCACAGACAGGAATTAGCTGTTTACAGCTGTCTCTAAGAGCCAAAACAGCTAGGAGCAGCTACATGACCTGCCCACAGTAAAAATGTCACCATGTAATACATGTCAGAATGTAAATCGGGGAGAGGAAAGATTTTACAATGAGCAAACACATACATAATTATGGTAAAAAGTGAGGCACTTTTTTTTACTACATTATTTTCACTGGAGTTCCTCTTTAAGGTTAGTGAATTGAGGCCATAGGATTGTAACTAAATGGCATAAAATACAGGCTTAATTATGAATGTAAATATTAACCCTTTCTGCTACAAGTAGTTCTAACTTAAAGGACAAATGAAATGAGAAGAATATGGAGGCTGCCATATTTGTTTCAAACAATACCAGTTGCCTGGCAGCCCTGCTGATATTGACTGCAACAGTGTTTGAATAACACCAGAAATAAGCATGCAGCCAATCTTGTCAGATCTGACAATAATGTCAGAAACACCTGATCTGCTTGGTCAGGGTCTATGGCTAAAAGTATTAGAGGCAGAGGATCAGCAGGATAGCCAGGCAACTGGTATTGTTTAAAAAGGAAATAACTATGGCAGTCTCCATACCCCTTTCATTACAGTTGTCTTTTAACTAACCAGAGAAATTTTGCTTTAAAAGACACATTTTACCATTAATCACCACCATGTAGTTAAGGCAGTGGTCAGTGGTGATCAAATGACAAGAGACTACACTGATTGATCACCATCTGAGGGTGCTGAGGCAGAAGACAGACATGTGAAAAGAATGCACAGGCCCATAGGACTGCATTAGTAAATTAGAAATGCATTAGTGAATTATCATTCTCTCAACACAGAGAATAATACCCTGTGAGAACATTACAGGTGAAACCCGAAAAAATTAGAATATCGTGTAAAAGTCCATTTATTTATTTCAGTAATTCAACCTAAAAGGTGAAACTAATATATGAAGTAGACTCATTACATACAAAGTGAGATATTTCAAGCTTTTATTTGTTATAATTTTGAGGATTATGGCTTACACCTTATGAAAACACCAAAATTAAAATCTCAGGTCATTAGAACATTGTGAAAAGGTTCAATATTCTAGGCTCAGAGTGCAAGACTCTAATCAGCTAATTAATCCAAAACACCTGCAAAGGGTTCCTAATTCATATATTAGTTTCACCTTTTTAAGTTAAATTACTGAAATAAATGGACTTTTGCACGATATTCTAATTTTTCAAGTTTCACCTGCAATTGAATATTCAGTGGTGTGAGGTGCACAGGCTTACATCCCCCCCCCCCCCCCCCCTCAGCCTATGAGAATGATCTTTTCTCTTGCCACTCCAGGGGACAGCCAAGTGACAGGGTTGCGGCAGCACTCTACAATGAAATTAACAGTCTCTTTTTCTTCATACGGCCTGCCAGCCACAATCACGGTCTGGCAGGCTTATCTCGGAGTGGAGTTCCGTCATTCAGCCGGGATGTGCACGTAACCCCTGCTAATCTCCTCCCCCAGGACTTGACGCCAATCAGTGTTAGGCGGTCCTGGGGGAGCCACTCTGTGGCCGCTGATCGGCGTTAGGCAGTCGTAGAGTGGTTAAAAGATATCCGAAGTGACTTGTGACATGATGAGATAGGCATGGTTATGTACAGTGCCACACACACTAACTATGCTGTGTTCCTTTTTTTCTTTCTCTGCCTGAAAGAGTTAAATATCAGGTATGTAAGTGGCTGACTCAGTCCTGACTCAGACAGGAAGTGACTACAGTGTGACCCTCAATGATAAGAATTTCCAACTATAAAACACTTTCCTAGCAGAAAATGGCTTCTGAGAGCAGGAAAGAGAAAAAAGGTGTCAATAGTTCATAGATTTTAGCTCTGGCATTCTTCAATGAATGTGTTACTGAGCAAAACAATAAAACAGTTAAAACTTAAAAAGTAGATTTAGACATAAAATGAAAGTGTGGAATATCTTTAAAAGTCATTTTTAGGAGAAGGAAGATAGATACAATCATTTGTTTCATTAGTTTATTTTCACTTCGGGTGTCCTTTAACCACTTCACGCCCACAGTGCTAACCCCCCCCCCCCCCCTCCCTAAAGACCAGGTGATTTTATGCATTGCTGGGCTGTGCAGGCTTTTCAGCCTCCTGCACAGCCCAGCTTGGGAGCCCATCAATCGGACTCACCTTCTTTTTTTGTCCCTAAGTGGACATGCCGCCGGAGGGGTCCGATCACTGCAGCACTTTGTTGTTGTTTTTTTCTCCCTCCCTCCCCTTCCCTCCTCCCCTGCGGTATCTGATTTGGAACAGGACGGCGATCGGTCCTGTTCCGCCTCTCATAGGCATCAGCCTGAGAGGACGGTGCTCCCCGGCCAGTCAGAGGCCGGGAATTGCCGGTCTCGTACAGCGCTGCCGGGGACCGCAGTGCTGTACGCATGTAAACAAATGGGATTTCTTTCCCCTTTAGTTTACAAGCAGCCTGCTAGCCGCGATCGGCGGCTAGCAGGCTAATCACGGAACTCCGTTTCGTGAAGTGGAAGGGAACGATCGCGCATGCGCGCGGCCGTTCCCTGGGAAACTGCAGCCCCAGGACTTGACGCCAATCGGCGTTAGGTGGTCCTGGGGCTCCCGCCGTGGCCACACCCATCGGCGTTAGGCGGTCCCCAGGAGGTTAAGAGTAACTGAAGTAACACATAAGATGATGAGATAATACTACATAGAATATTACAGTACCCCTCAGAAATAGGCTGTGCTACGGCTGTGCTCCTCTTTTTCTGACTGCAAGGGTTAAGAATTCAGGACTGTAAATGGCACTCCCTTTGCAATAGGACTGTAGCATAACGCTGCAAAATTAGTGAGTACTCTGCACACACTCATGCAAATTCTTATTTATGCAAATTAATTCATGCAGATCAAACATGCTAAATTAAAAGCTGAATATGTACAGTATAGTGTTGGGCGAACATCTAGATGTTCGGGTTCGGGCCGAACAGGCCGAACATGGCCGCGATGTTCGGGTGTTCGACCCGAACTCCGAACATAATGGAAGCCAATGGGGACCCGAACTTTTGTGCTTTGTAAAGCCTTCTTACATTCTACATACCCCAAATTTACAGGGTATGTGCACCTTGGGAGTGGGTACAAGAGGAAAAAAAATTTAGCAAAAAGAGCTTATAGTTTTTGAGAAAATCGATTTTAAAGTTTCAAAGGGAAAACTGTCTTTTAAATGCGGGAAATGTCTGTTTTCTTTGCACAGGTAACATGCTTTTTGTCGGCATGCAGTCATAAATGTAATACATATAAGAGGTTCCAGAAAAAGGGACCGGTAACGCTAACCCAGCAGCAGCAGCACACGTGATGGAACAGGAGGAGGGTGGCGCAGGAGGAGAAGGCCACGCTTTGAGACACAACAACCCAGGCCTTGCATGAGGACAAGAAGCGTGCGGATAGCAATTTGCATTTTGTCGCCATGCAGTCATAAATGTAATACAGATGAGAGGTTCAATAAACAGGGACCGGAAACGCTAACCCATCACAGATGTTCATTGTCCATGTTACTAGGTTGGGGTCCGGGAGTGTTGCGTAGTCGTTTCCAATCCAGGATTGATTCATTTTAATTTGAGTCAGACGGTCTGCATTTTCTGTGGAGAGGTGGATACGCCGCCGATCTGTGACGATGCCTCCGGCAGCACTGAAACAGCGTTCCGACATAACGCTGGCTGCCGGGCAAGCCAGCACCTCTATTGCGTACATTGCCAGTTTGTGCCAGGTGTCTAGCTTCGATACCCAATAGTTGAAGAGTGCAGATGGATTGTTCAACACAGCTACGCCATCTGACATGTAGTCCTTGACCATCTTCTCCAGGCGATCGGTGTTGGAGGTGGATCTGCACGCTTGCTGTTCTGTGTGCTGCTGCATGGGTGTCAGAAAATTTTCCCACTCCAAGGACACTGCCGATACCATTCCCTTTTGGGCACTAGCTCCGGCTTCTGTTGTTTGCTGCCCTCCTGGTCGTCCTGGGTTTGCGGAAGTCAGTCTGTCGGCGTACAACTGGCTAGAGGAGGGGGGGGATGTCAATCTCCTCTCTAAAGTCTCCACAAGGGCCTGCTGGTATTCTTCCATTTTGACCTGTCTGGCTCTTTCTTCAAGCAGTTTTGGAACATTGTGTTTGTACCGTGGATCCAGAAGGGTATAAACCCAGTAATTGGTGTTGTCCAGAATGCGCACAATGCGTGGGTCGCGTTCAATGCAGTCCTAGGCCGAAGAGGTCATAGCCTAGGGTCACAAAACCTGTTTATTTGGGCAATTTCAATGGTGGCGAGTTTGACGTACATAAATCGCAGCAATGGCCGTTAGCAACGTCTGAATCTCACGAAATGTCTCATGCAGGTAGAAGACATATTGTTAGACTTGGGCTTCAAAGATGGGTTCCCTACATCTCTGCAAACCAGAGTTACAGGGCTCCAAATTTGGTAAAATCCCCCATAGGCTTTCATTGGGCCTCCTATTTACAGTTCCAAAATCTCACATCTTTTCAAAGGGCAATTACTCAGCAGTGGCAAATTTTCTAGCATTGTAGGGACCCTTAGGGGGAACATGACTGGTGAGTTTCGGGCCCCTAGGCCAAAGAGGTCATAGCCTAGGGTCACAAAAACCTGTTTATATGGGCTATTTCAATGGTAGTGATGGTGACGTACATAAATCGCAGCAATGGCCGTTAGCAAAGTCTGAATCTCACGAAATGTCTCATGCAGGTAGAAGACATATTGTTAGACTTGGATTCCAAAGATGGGGTCCCTACATCTCTGCAAACCAGAGTTACAGGGGTCCAAAATTGGTAAAATCCCCCATAGGATTTCATTGCCTCCCTATTTCACTTTCCAAAATCTCACATCTTTTCAAAGGGCAATGGCTCAGCAGTACCAAATTTTCTAGCATTGTAGGGACCCTTAGGGGGAACATGACTGGTGAGTTTCGGGCCCCTAGGCCGAAGAGGTCATAGCCTAGGGTCACAAAAACCTGTTTATTTGGGCTATTTCAATGGTAGTGATGGTGACGTACATAAATCGCAGCAATGGCCGTTAGCAAAGTCTGAATCTCACGAAATGTCTCATGCAGGTAGAAGACATATTGTTAGACTTGGATTCCAAAGATGGGGTCCCTACATCTCTGCAAACCAGAGTTACAGGTGTCCAAAATTGGTAAAATCCCCCATAGGATTTCATTGCCTCCCTATTTCACTTTCCAAAATCTCACATCTTTTCAAAGGGCAATGGCTCAGCAGTACCAAATTTTCTAGCATTGTAGGGACCCTTAGGGGTAACATGACTGGTGAGTTTCGGGCCCCTAGGCCGAAGAGGTCATAGCCTAGGGTCACAAAAACCTGTTTATTTGGGCTATTTCAATGGTAGTGATGGTGACGTACATAAATCGCAGCAATGGCCGTTAGCAAAGTCTGAATCTCACGAAATGTCTCATGCAGGTAGAAGACATATTGTTAGACTTGGATTCCAAAGATGGGGTCCCTACATCTCTGCAAACCAGAGTTACAGGGGTCCAAAATTGGTAAAATCCCCCATAGGATTTCATTGCCTCCCTATTTCACTTTCCAAAATCTCACATCTTTTCAAAGGGCAATGGCTCAGCAGTACCAAATTTTCTAGCATTGTAGGGACCCTTAGGGGGAACATGACTGGTGAGTTTCGGGCCCCTAGGCCGAAGAGGTCATAGCCTAGGGTCACAAAAACCTGTTTATTTGGGCTATTTCAATGGTAGTGATGGTGGCGTACATAAATCTCAGCCATGGCCGTTAGCAACGTCTGAATCTCACGAAATGTCTCATGCAGGTAGAAGACATATTGTTAGACTTGGATACCAAAGATGGGGTCCCTACATCTCTGCAAACCAGAGTTACAGGTGTCCAAAATTGGTAAAATCCCCCATAGGATTTCATTGCCTCCCTATTTCACTTTCCAAAATCTTACATCTTTTCAAAGGGCAATGGCTCAGCAGTACCAAATTTTCTAGCATTGTAGGGACCCTTAGGGGGATCATGACTGGTGAGTTTTGCCACTGCTGAGCCATTGCCCTTTGAAATGGTGTGAGATTTTGGAACGGTAAATAGGAGGCCCAATGAAAGCCTATGGGGGATTTTACCAATTTTGGACCCCTGTAACTCTGGTTTGCAGAGATGTAGGGACCCCATCTTTGGAATCCAAGTCTAACAATATGTCTTCTACCTGCATGAGACATTTCGTGAGATTCAGACTTTGCTAACGGCCATTGCTGCGATTTATGTACGTCACCATCACTACCATTGAAATAGCCCAAATAAACAGGTTTTTGTGACCCTAGGCTATGACCTCTTCGGCCTAGGGGCCCGAAACTCACCAGTCATGTTCCCCCTAAGGGTCCCTACAATGCTAGAAAATTTGGTACTGCTGAGCCATTGCCCTTTGAAAAGATGTGAGATTTTGGAAAGTGAAATAGGGAGGCAATGAAATCCTATGGGGGATTTTACCAATTTTGGACCCCTGTAACTCTGGTTTGCAGAGATGTAGGGACCCCATCTTTGGAATCCGAGTCTAACAATATGTCTTCTACCTGCATGAGACATTTCGTGAGATTCAGACGTTGCTAACGGCCATGGCTGAGATTTATGTACGCCACCATCACTACCATTGAAATAGCCCAAATAAACAGGTTTTTGTGACCCTAGGCTATGACCTCTTCGGCCTAGGGGCCCGAAACTCACCAGTCATGTTCCCCCTAAGGGTCCCTACAATGCTAGACAATTTGCCACTGCTGAGTAATTGCCCTTTGAAAAGATGTGAGATTTTGGAACTGTAAATAGGAGGCCCAATGAAAGCCTATGGGGGATTTTACCAAATTTGGACCCCTGTAACTCTGGTTTGCAGAGATGTAGGGAACCCATCTTTGGAGCCCAAGTCTAACAATATGTCTTCTACCTGCATGAGACATTTCGTGATATTCAGACGTTGCTAACGGCCATTACTGCGATTTATGTACGTCAGACTCGCCACCATTGAAATTGCCCAAATAAACAGGTTTTGTGACCCTAGGCTATGACCTCTTCGGCCTAGGACTGCATTGAACGCGACCCACGCATTGTGCGCATTCTGGACAACACCAATTACTTGGTTTATACCCTTCTGGATCCACGGTACAAACACAATGTTCCAAAACTGCTTGAAGAAAGAGCCAGACAGGTCAAAATGGAAGAATACCAGCAGGCCCTTGTGGAGACTTTAGAGAGGAGATTGACATCCTCCCCCTCCTCTAGCCAGTTGTACGCCGACAGACTGACTTCCGCAAACCCAGGACGACCAGGAGGGCAGCAAACAACACAAGCCGCAGCTAGTGCCCAAAAGGGAATGGTATCGGCAGTGTCCTTGGAGTGGGAAAATTTTCTGACACCCATGCAGCAGCACACAGAACAGCAAGCGTGCAGATCCACCTCCAACACCGATCGCCTGGAGAAGATGGTCAAGGACTACATGTCAGATGGCGTAGCTGTGTTGAACAATCCATCTGCACCCTTCAACTATTGGGTATCGAAGCTAGACACTTGGCACAAACTGGCAATGTACGCAATAGAGGTGCCGGCTTGCCCGGCAGCCAGCGTTATGTCGGAACGCTGTTTCAGTGCTGCCGGAGGCATCGTCACAGATCGGCGGCGTATCCGCCTCTCCACAGAAAATGCAGATCGTCTGACTCAAATTAAAATGAATCAATCCTGGATTGGAAATGACTACGCAACACTCCCGGACCCCAACCAAGTAACATGAACAATGAACATCTGTGATGGGTTAGCGTTTCCGGTCCCTGTTTATTGAACCTCTCATCTGTATTACATTTATGACTGCATGGCGACAAAATGCAAATTGCTATCCGCACGCTTCTTGTCCTCATGCAAGGCCTGGGTTGTTGTGTCTCAAAGCGTGGCCTTCTCCTCCTGCGCCACCCTCCTCCTGTTCCATCACGTGTGCTGCTGCTGGGTTAGCGTTACCGGTCCCTTTTCCTGGAACCTCTTATATGTATTACATTTATGACTGCATGCCGACAAAAAGCATGTTACCTGTGCAAAGAAAACAGACATTTCCCGCATTTATAAGACAGTTTTCCCTTTGAAACTTTAAAATCGATTTTCTCAAAAACTATAAGCTCTTTTTGCTATTTTTTTTTTCCTCTTGTACCCACTCCCAAGGTGCACATACCCTGTAAATTTGGGGTATGTAGCATATAAGGAGGCTTTACAAAGCACGAAAGTTCGGGTCCCCATTGACTTCCATTATGTTCGGAGTTCGGCCATGTTCGGCCCGAACCCGAACATCTAGATGTTCGCCCAACACTACACGTGACCCGTTCGGCCAATCACAGCGCTAGCCGAACGTTCGGGTAACGTTCGGCCATGCGCTCTTAGTTCGGCCATATGGCCGAACAGTTTGGCCGAACACCATCAGGGGTTTCGGCCGAACCCGAACATCACCCGAACAGGGTGATGTTCTGCAGAACCCGAACAGTGGCGAACACTGTTCGTCCAACACTAGTACAGTATTACCTGTATTGATCTGCATGAATGAATTTGCATGCAGGTGTGCAGAGGGCTTACTAATTTTGCTGTTTTATTTGCCACACCCCCTTTGGCACCTCCCTAATACTGTCCTAGCTCAAGGTGAGGAGCATGGATCCTGTGTTCTTATTTGTAATGTATCCTTGTGGCTAGGATGTAATATATTGCTCTCCCATTTTCCCCTCTCTGTGACCATTGACAGCACACACAACTTATGCTGGTCTGTGCACATGGTACATATACATATATTTCAGTAGCTCCCTCAGGGAATTAGTTTGATGCTTTATCTGTTCCAGAAGAGGATGATATGTGTGCCTAGTCTTCAGATTGGTTTGCCGCACTAAATGCTTGCATTTGTGTACTATGCGTGTTACAGGGACAGAATTAGGACACATACAAGGGGAACCTCCATGCTGTGTATATGACTATACAAGAGACTTTATTCTTGTAACGAAGACCCAGGCTTTTAACTTAGCTGTAAGGATAGTCTTGGTTCCTGTATGATTGATCCACATGAATGAATTTGTATGAGAATTTGCATACGAGTGTGCAGAGGACTTACTCATTTTTACTAATTTGCCACACCTCATTTGGCACCTCCCTAATACATATTCAAATGCCGTAGCTGAAGGTGAGGAGCATGAATTCTGTGCTCTCATTTGTAGCATAACTCTCACTGATAACTAATTACATGCCATAAAACTCCTGCATGGCTTAGATATACTTCTAAGTGCAGGCAACAGATAAAAAAAATGTGTCTGTATAAGAGCTGAACAAATATAAAAAAATAATAATAAATTAAACATTAAAAAAATGTAAAAAAATGTTGCTGTAAATATGAGACAATAAAAACATTTGACTTTTAGCTTTTCAACACAAAATAAGACTGTGGTGTTCCAGGAACGTTCTACTTAGGACTAAGTACTATAGATACAATGGTTTATCCCATCAGTTATTTTTATTTCCAGTTGTCTTCAATAAGTTTTTGGTTATTCATATACCTATATAAAATGATCCAAATTCAATTGTGTAACATCCGTAGAAACAGGGCCGGCCCGCTCATGAGGCGGGGTGAAACATTTGCCTCAGACGGCACATCTGGGGGGGCGACACCCGCCTGTCCGTGGGTGGGGGGCCGCCCACCGAGCTGGAGGAGTAGTGGGCAGAAAGGGGGTATTGGGCCTAGCAGTGGGGATGGGCCTCGCCTGGGTCCCCCGATCTGCGCTCCCCTCCAGCTGTAAATAGTTAAGTACCAGTGTATAGATTAAGAGGCAACGGGCGGGGATCACTCACCTTTTCCGCGTTCCAGCGAGCGCTCCACTGACGTCACTTCCTGCAATGCCGCCCACTGTATTGTAAGTGGACGGAGTTGCAGGAAGTGACGTCAGTGGAGCGCACTTTGGAACGCGAAAAAGGTGAGTGAGCCCCGCCCGTTGCCTCTTTATCTATACGCTGGTACTTAACTATTTACAGCTGGAGGGGAGCGCAGATCGGGGGGCCCAGGTGAGGGAGGGACCCCCTCCCCACCGCTAGGCCCAATACCCCCTTCCGATTTTTTTAAATTTTCCCTCAGGCGGCAAAAAGTCTAGGGCCGGCCCTGCGTAGAAACGGCGGCTGCGGGCACGCAGGGTGTCTTTGCAGCCGCCTTGCCTTTCCGCTCAGGGACATTGCCCGTGTTTCTGGTGTCTAGTACACCGAGGACGGGGTTGTCTTTTGCACATGGAGTTGCTGTATGGCGCGGGCACGCGCGGGGACAGGACCTTTATGCAGGGAGGAGGAGACACACGGCCCTCCGGATTGTTGTGGGCGTGGCGGTGGGGTCTCCTCTGCTTCATAAGCCTTCTCTGTTCACTCGCAAGTTGTCTGCTGTTGCGAATACTTATGTGCTAGCACTCAGACCTTAGATAGTATCGGGTGTGCTTTGATCTGGGAGGAAACCAGGGATTTCACACAAGACTAGGATTGTATACTGTTATTGATATTCTGTGTATGACTCTTGCTACCCTCTGACTCTGATCTTGCTTATCGTTCCTGTACATCTGCCTATCTGACTCTGTTGCTGAACCCTGCCTGATATCTTACTATTCTCTTGCTTGTCATTCTGTACTGTGCCTGCTCGCTCGTTACTGATCATAGCTTGTCTGACCTCTCTACTCACCAGTGAGCCCTTGTCACTGGTGAGGTGCTCTACTGATAGTACCCACCAGCTCCTCTGGTGAGGTGAAGACAAACTATCAGTTACTGTGTTCTAATAGTACCCACCAGCTCCTCTGGTGAGGTTAAGTCTAACTACTCAGTTACACTGTTCTATAAGGACCCACCAGCTCCTCTGGTGAGGTTTAGCTACTATTCTGTTACTGTTGCACCAAGCACTACATACCTCGTTGCTTACCTGCTATACTTGTATTATTGGTGATACTGCAGATCACCACATAATCAGGTATAACGTCTGTATTATTGGTGATTCTCCAGATCACACATAATCAGACATCTGTGTTGCAACACCAATTGTTACAAATTGCTTATGACGATGACTGCTGACTGAATGTCTTACTTTGTCATTATAGCATGTCTGAAGACCGGGAAGCCTTTCAATGTGGACACCAAGAAAGGATTATCCTTCAGTGGCTCGGCAGATGATATGTTTGGATATACTGTGCAGCAGTTTGAAAACGAGGAAGGAAAATGGTAATGTAGCTGCTGTGTCATCAATTTTGGTTCTTATTATGCTGGAGCACTATTGGGACTTGACTAGAGACATAAAACAGGCAGGATTTAGTGCACTGAAAAGATTATATTAATGTCTGCTTAACAGGAAATAGCTTGTGGATGCTTGTTTGAAAAAAAAAAAGTTAACTTACTTAACTGAGTGAAGATGTTGCTATCATTGGTTCAAAATATCTCCCTATGTAAGCATGTCCATAAGACAAGACAAATAACATTTATATTGTCTTTTTCTCCTGGCGGTCTCAAAGCACTTGAGCTGCAGCCACAAGGGTGCACTCAGTAGGCAGTATTAGGTAGTCTTGCTCAAGGACTACAGTGGAGGAAATAATTATTTGACCCCTCACTGATTTTGTAAGTTTGTCCAATGACAAAGAAATGAAAAGTCTCAGAACAGTATCATTTCAATGGTAGGTTTATTTTAACAGTGGCAGATAGCACATCAAAAGGAAAATCGAAAAAATAACCTTAAATAAAAGATAGCAACTGATTTGCATTTCATTGAGTGAAATAAGTTTTTGAACCCCTACCAATTATTAAGAGTTCTGGCTCCCACAGAGTGGTTAGACACTTCTACTCAATTAGTCACACTCATTAAGGACACCTGTCTTAACTAGTCACCTGTATAAAAGACACCTGTCCACAGAATCAATCAATCAAGCAGACTCTAAACTCTCCAACATGGGAAAGACCAAAGAGCTGTCCAAGGATGTCAGAGACAAAATTATAGACCTGCACAAGGCTGGAATGGGCTACAAAACCATTAGCAAGAAGCTGGGAGAGAAGGTGACAACTGTTGGTGCGATTGTTCGAAAATCGAAAATGGAAGGAGCACAAAATGACCATCAATCGACCTCGCTCTGGGGCTCCAGGCAAGATCTCACCTCGTGGGGTGTCAATGGGTCTGAGAAAGGTGAAAAAGCATCCTAGAACTACACGGGAGGAGTTAGTGAATGACCTCAAATTAGCAGGGACCACAGTCACCAAGAAAACCATTGGAAACACATAACACCGCAATGGATTAAAATCCTGCAGGGCTCGCAAGGTCCCCCTGCTCAAGAAGGCACATGTGCAGGCCCGTCTGAAGTTTGCCAATGAACACCTGAATGATTCTGTGAGTGACTGGGAGATGGTGCTGTGGTCTGATGAGACCAAAATAGAGCTCTTTGGCATTAACTCAACTCGCTGTGTTTGGAGGAAGAAAAATGCTGCCTATGACCCCTAAAACACCATCCCCACCGTCAAGCATGGGGGTGGAAACATTTTGCTTTGGGGGTGTTTTTCTGCTAAGGGCACAGGACAACTTAATCGCATTAACGGGAAAATGGACAGAGCCATGTATCGTGAAATCCTGAATGACAACCTCCTTCCCTCTGCCAGGAAACTGAAAATGGGTTGTGGATGGGTGTTCCAGCACGACAATGACCCAAAACATCCAGCAAAGGCAACAAAGGAGTGGCTCAAGAAGAAGCACATTAAGGTCATGGAGTGGCCTAGTCAGTCTCCGGACCTTAATCCAATAGAAAACCTATGGAGGGAGCTCAAGCTCAGAGTTGCACAGAGACAGCCTCGAAACCTTAGGGATTTAGAGATGATCTGGAAAAGAGGAGTGGACCAACATTCCTCCTAAAATGTGTGCAAACTTGGTCATCAATTACAAGAAACGTTTGACCTCTGTGCTTGCAAACAAGGGTTTTTCCACTAAGTCTTTTATTGTTAGAGGGTTCAAAAACTTATTTCACTCAATGAAATGCAAATCAGTTGCTATCTTTTATTTAAGGTTATTTTTTCGATTTTCCTTTTGATGTGCTATCTGCCACTGTTAAAATAAACCTACCATTGAAATGATACTGTTCTGAGACTTTTCATTTCTTTGTCATTGGACAAACTTACAAAATCAGTGAGGGGTCAAATAATTATTTCCTCCACTGGACTACATACTGAATAGGTGGTAAGTTGCCATATATCAGAACCTGCAGCAGTTTGTGAATCCTAGCACTAATGCAATGGCTCACTCTGAGGTACCCGTTACAACTCCTGTATCTAGCTCCTCCCCCTTCTTGCATACTTATTCTCCAGTCCTGTTTTTTAGGGTACTGACTTACCTGAGGTTGTTGTAATGAGTACATATTGAAATGCAGCTGCTTCTGCTGTTAGCTGGGTGGAGGCGATCGTTAGAATATCGGTAAAAAGTGTCCGGCAGCGGCGATAGCGATAGCTCACCTTCCGGGCTCCAAGTGATGTTCACGTGCCGCCGGGCTGCTCTGTGTACAGCATTACACTACTTCCTGTGAGCGACACTGTACACAGAGCATGTGAACATCACTTGGTGCCCCGAAAGTGAGTTATTGGCATTACCCCGCTGTCACTGCCGGACATACCTTCAATGTAGGGGAAGCACGGAGGGGAACCCGAGGAGAGGAAATGAAGAGTTGGCCCCCCTCCCTATTGTGCCGGTTCTCGCCCTTCCTTCTTTGTATTCCCACAGCCTACAGAGGGGGACACCTATGGCTGGCTAACCTATAATGCAGCACCTATGGCTGGCTAACCTATACTGCAGCACCAATGGCTAGCTACCTATACTGGGGCACATGTAGCTGGCTAACTATACTGGGACACCTATGGCTGGCTAACCTAAACTGGGAAACCTGTAGCCAGCTAAACTATACTGGGGCACCTGTAGCTTGCTAAACTATACTGAGGCACCTACGGTTGCCTAACCTATACTGGGGAACCTATAGCTGGCTAACCTATACTGGAGCACCTGTAGCTGGGCTATACTGGAGAACCTATGGCTGGCTAACCTATACTGCAGCACCTATGGTTAGCTAATCTATACTGGGGCACCAATGGCTTGCTATTCTATACTGGGACATCTATGGTTGGCTAATCTATACTGGGGCACCTATGGCTGGCTAACCTATACTGCAGCACCTATGGTTTGCTAATCTATACTGGAGCACCAATGGCTGGCTATCCTATACTGGGGCACCTATGGATGGCTAATCTATACTGGGGAACCTATGGCTAGCAAACCTTTTCTGGGGAACCTATGGCTGGCTTACCTATACTGGGGCATCTATGGCCGGCTTACCTATACTGGGGCACCTATGGCCGGCTTACCTATACTGGAGCACCTATAGCTGGCTAATAGGCGCCCAAGGGGGTGAGGGGCACGCAATTTTTTACACCCTCACTATAGGAGCAATTTCACCTAGACACTGTCCTGGCTATTGCAATCTATGCCATGTTTGCAGCCCCTTATCTCTGCCAGGATCTACATTTAAATAGCCCAGCTCTTTGTGGTCTCACCACGTTTGCGCTCCCACTCAGCTGTTTAATGAAAGCTGAGCTCCATGCCGCCATTTCCTCCATGATCACTGTGAGTCAATCAAGGAAAAATATAAAAAAGTCTCAGGGGTCAGAGCCTGCAGGCCCAGTGATCATGAAAACGAAAACCATCCAACAACCAGGACTTTTAATATTGTTGAATTTGATATTATTAAATATGTCTTTCTTTCGTTTTTTGTTTTTTTATTGTGTTTAATCCTTTACTATGAATTTTTAGGGTGCTGATTGGTTCTCCTTTGGAGGGGCAGCCATCTCGCAAAACAGGAGATGTATATAAATGCCCAGCAGATGGAAGGACAGAATGTACAAAGATTAACTTGCCAAGTAAGTGAAATATAGTTTATATTTATAATGTGTGACTTGCAGTGGTTTCTGTATTTGAACCAGAACTGGAGGGAAGTAATTAACTGACGCTTGTAGCACATGAGCAGTTTATTCAACTTTTGTTATTTTCCTGTTCCCAGGATCATTTACAGCAACATTATCATTTTTATTTGAATTTTATGATTGCTCAGTTGTTACAAATGATCTGCTGAGTAGCTAAAAAACTGCATTGACGGATCCTGCGTATTATTGAAAAATACATGTGCTTATATTGTAACTACAACAACTTTGTGAATAGCAAACAACTGTTAAAGACAATTAGTGACTGATGCAAAATGCTGCTACAATTGCAACAAGGGATGATCAATGAGATTTAAATAATTTCACCTTGCATTCAAATTTCATGCAAACGTTATGCAGCTTGAAATTAAACCAATAAACATTGGCAGGAAGTTATTCTGATTGATCCAATTTTAACCACTTAAGGACCAAGGGCTTAAACCCCCCTAGTGACCAGGCCATTTTTAGCTAATTAGGCCACTGCAGCTTTAATGCCTCGCTGCAGGGCTGTACAACTCAGCACATAAGTGATCCCCCCCATTTTTTTTCTCCCCACCAACAGAGCTTTCTTTTTGAACAAATTGTACTATTTTTTTTTTTATTGAAACCCCGCCAGCCAATCACCATGATCAGTAGAGTTGGGCCGAACGGTTCGCCTGCGAACGGTTCCAGGCGAACTTTGGGGGTTCGCGTTTGCCTGCATCAGGCGAACTTTTGCGGAAGTTCGATTCGCCCCATAATGCTGTATTGAGCAAAATTTTTAGCCTCCATTTCACTGTCAGCAGACATGTTATTGTCAAACACACTGCTTTCAGTGTTAGAGAACCCGTCCACCCTCCCTTCAAGCTAGGTCCTTTATACCATTTGACTCAGTTGTCTGCCTACTCTAATTAATTATTGGACAGCTGCTACACACTCTGCTAGGGAGATTTTAATTCCTCCCTCCTCCCACCCTTCTGCCTATTTCCTCCTCCCGGAGGGAGGAGGGTCTCTTCTGCCAGGGAATTATACTATTTTAAAAACCAGTATACATCATACCATAGCTGGTACATCATACCATAGCTGGGAATACATACATGAGTATACATCATACCATAGCTGGGAATTGAACCCAGATCTCACTGTGTGGTGGACACATCACCCTAAGCACTGTACCACTACAGAAGTAAGTGAAGCTAGCCTAAAATTTAACATTTATGCTCAATGCAATAGAACCATTAGGTTGCTTAAAGGAGAACTGCAGTGAGAGGTATATGGAGGCTGCCATATTGATTTCCTTTTAAGCTATACCAGTTGCCTGGCAGCCCTGCTGATCTATTTGGCTGCAGTAGTGTGAATCACACCAGAAACAAGCATACAGGTAATCTTGTCAGATCTTACAAAAATGTCAAACACCAGATCTGCTGCATGCTTGTTCAGGGTCTAGGGCTAAAAGTATTGGAGGCAGAGGATCTGCAGGATAGCCAGGTAACTGGTATTGCTTAAAAGGAAATCAATATGGTAGCCTCCATATACCTTTCACTACAGTTCTCCTTTAAAGGGAACCTTAACTGAGAGTGATATGGCTGTTTCCTGTAAACAATACCAGTTGCCTGGCAGTCCAGCTGATCTTTGTGACTGCAATAGTGGCTGAATCACACCCTGAAACAAGCATGCAGCTAATCCAGTCTGACTTCAGTCAGAGCACCTGATCTGCATGCTTGTTCAGGGGCTGTGGCTAAAAGTATTAGAGACACAGGATCAGCAGGCAATTCAGGCAACTGGTATTATTTTAAAAGGAAAAATTAGCTGCATGCTTGTTTCTGGTGTGATTCACACTACTGCAGCCAAATAGATCAGCAGGGCTGCCAGGCAACTGGTATAGCTTAAAAGGAAATCAATATGGCAGCCTCCATATACCTCTCACTACAGTTCTCCTTTAAGCAACCTAATGGTTCTATTGCATTGAGCATAAATGTTAAATTTTAGGCTAGCTTCACTTACTTCTGTAGCGGTACAGCGCTTAGGGTGACGTGCTCACCACACAGTGAGATCTAGGTTCGATTCCCAGCTATGGTATGATCTGGTGTTTGACATTCTTGTAAGATCTGACAAGATTAGCTGCATGCTTGTTTCTGGTGTGATTCACACTACTGCAGCCAAATAGATCAGCAGGGCTGCCAGGCAACTGGTATAGCTTAAAAGGAAATCAATATGGCAGCCTCCATATACCTCTCACTACAGTTCTCCTTTAAGCAACCTAATGGTTCTATTGCATTGAGCATAAATGTTAAATTTTAGGCTAGCTTCACTTACTTCTGTAGTGGTACAGTGCTTAGGGTGACGTGCCCACCACACAGTGAGATCTGGGTTTGATTCCCAGCTATGGTATGATCTGGTGTTTGATATTTTTGTAAGATCTGACAAGATTAGCTGCATGCTTGTTTCTGGTGTGATTCACACTACTGCAGCCAAATAGATCAGCAGGGCTGCCAGGCAACTGGTATAGCTTAAAAGGAAATCAATATGGCAGCCTCCATATACCTCTCACTACAGTTCTCCTTTAAGCAACCTAATGGTTCTATTGCATTGAGCATAAATGTTAAATTTTAGGCTAGCTTCACTTACTTCTGTAGTGGTACAGTGCTTAGGGTGACGTGCCCACCACACAGTGAGATCTGGGTTTGATTCCCAGCTATGGTATGATCTGGTGTTTGATATTTTTGTAAGATCTGACAAGATTAGCTGCATGCTTGTTTCTGGTGTGATTCACACTACTGCAGCCAAATAGATCAGCAGGGCTGCCAGGCAACTGGTATAGCTTAAAAGGAAATCAATATGGCAGCCTCCATATACCTCTCACTACAGTTCTCCTTTAAGCAACCTAATGGTTCTATTGCATTGAGCATAAATGTTAAATTTTAGGCTAGCTTCACTTACTTCTGTAGCGGTACAGCGCTTAGGGTGACGTGCTCACCACACAGTGAGATCTAGGTTCGATTCCCAGCTATGGTATGATCTGGTGTTTGACATTCTTGTAAGATCTGACAAGATTAGCTGCATGCTTGTTTCTGGTGTGATTCACACTACTGCAGCCAAATAGATCAGCAGGGCTGCCAGGCAACTGGTATAGCTTAAAAGGAAATCAATATGGCAGCCTCCATATACCTCTCACTACAGTTCTCCTTTAAGCAACCTAATGGTTCTATTGCATTGAGCATAAATGTTAAATTTTAGGCTAGCTTCACTTACTTCTGTAGTGGTACAGTGCTTAGGGTGACGTGCCCACCACACAGTGAGATCTGGGTTTGATTCCCAGCTATGGTATGATCTGGTGTTTGATATTTTTGTAAGATCTGACAAGATTAGCTGCATGCTTGTTTCTGGTGTGATTCACACTACTGCAGCCAAATAGATCAGCAGGGCTGCCAGGCAACTGGTATAGCTTAAAAGGAAATCAATATGGCAGCCTCCATATACCTCTCACTACAGTTCTCCTTTAAGCAACCTAATGGTTCTATTGCATTGAGCATAAATGTTAAATTTTAGGCTAGTTTCACTTACTTCTGTAGTGGTACAGTGCTTAGGGTGACGTGTCCACCACACAGTGAGATCTGGGTTCGATTCCCAGCTATGGTATGATGTATACTCATGTATGTATTCCCAGCTATGGTATGATGTACCAGCTATGGTATGATGTATACTGGTTTTTAAAATAGTATAATTCCCTGGCAGAAGAGACCCTCCTCCCTCCGGTAGGAGGGAATAGGGGAGAAGGGGAGGTGGGAGGTATTAAAATCTCCCTAGCAGAGAGTGTAGCAGCTGTCCCATAACTAATTAGTGTAGGTAGGCAAATGGTATAAAGGACCTTGCTTGGAGGAGGGAGGGTGGCTGGGTCCTCCAGCAGTGATGTGTATTTCACTCAATTAGGTGTGGCTCCAGGTATTAGAGCTTTTGAAACATGTTTTCTATCATTTTTCCAGTTGATAGAATTTTTTAAAACTTTGAAAGTTCGCCTCCCCATTGAAGTCTATGGCGGTTCGCGAACTTTTTCGCGAACCGAACCTTTCGCGGAAGTTCGCAAACAGGGTTCGCGAACCTAAAATCGGAGGTTCGGCCCAACTCTAATGATCAGCTGTCATAGGCATCAGCCGATCACTCCTGTGTCTCTAGAGGGGATGATCACTCGTGTCTCTAGAGGGGATGATCACTCCTGTGTCTCTAGAGGGGACAGCGCTGCCATAGGTCGCAACGCTGTAAAGTGTAAATAGATGGCGTCCAATTGAGTAAATAGAGTCCAAAAGTCTCCTAGCGGCAATCACCGCTGGGAGACTGATGGCGGAGCGGAGCTCCATCAATTAAGTGGAGATGCACGCACGCGATCTCCTGCAAAACACGCGTGTTAGGCAGTCCTGGGGCTGCCGCCACGTCCACGCCTATTGGCGTGGAGCGATATTGAAGTGGTTAAGCTGCATAAATGTACATGAAATTTGAATGCAAGGAGAAATGGGGCTATGCATTGATGCAGCAGTTTTCAAGCTGTGTTACTGGACATGTATGTTACAGTTTTTCTGTTTGACTTTACTGCAATTCGATGAAAACAATCAATTGAACAAAAAAATGCAAGAAATCTGATCAAATTTTCAGTTTTATTTGAAATGCAAAATTTTGCAGCTTTTTTGAAAAGCTGCAAAATTCAGACCAAGAATTGTATCGTGTGTAATAGATTGTCAAATTGTATTCAACCTGAATAAATAATATTTTAACTAATCAGGACACACAGTACCAAACTTTATTTATTGTTTGTAGAAATAACAAAAAGGATAAAATTAAGAAAAGAGTATGTGTATATGTGTAATTTAAAAAAAAGATGGAAATAGTATGGTTTGGTTTGTAATGTTAACACATCTATGGAAAAGTGATTGTTGGGTAGAATTATAATAACATGTAACTGTACATGTACTTAGTATGTACTTAGTTTATTTATTTTAATGAGTGGTTGCAGAAAAAAGTTTGTTGAAGTTTTAAAGAGCATAGTGGTGTCCATCCCCAAGTCCCAGGTAAGTGGGTAAAGGGGGTTATTTTTGACTCCCTACCATGTATAGAAGAAAGTGATAAAATGTAAAACTTTAACTTTATTAAAGAAAGGGGAAAACACGGCGTGTTTTGCAGGAGATTTTTATGAGGTAGTGAATGCTAATATGGATATTGGGAATGCTGTAGATGTGATATACTTGGACTTTGCAAAGGCCTTCGACACTGTTCCCCACAAAAGTCTGGTGCAAAAGTTGAGGATGCAAGGACTGGGGAAGAGTCTGTGTTCATGGATAGGGAACTGGCTAATGGACAGAAAACAAAGAGTTGTGGTCAATGGATCGTACTCAAAATGGGAGACTGTTAGCAGTGGGGTCCCACAGGGGTCTGTACTGGGTCCAGTGCTCTTCAATTTATTTATTAATGACCTAGTAGATGCAGTAGTGAGCAATGTTGCTATTTTTGCAGATGATACAAAATTGTGCAGAATCATCAACTCTCAGGAAGATAGTGTCATATTGCAACAGGATCTGGATAGGATGGCTATATGGGCACATACATGGCAGATGAAATTCAATGTTGACAAATGTAAGGTCATGCATTTTGGACGTACTAATGGTCTAGCACCATACAAAATAAATGGGATACAGTTGGGGACATCAAACTTGGAGAAGGACTTAGGAGTACTCATTGACAACAAGTTAAATAATCGTACTCAATGCCAAGCAGCTGCAGCTAAAGCTAACAAAATTTTGGGATGCATTAAAAGGGAAATAAAAACTCGAGATGCTAGCATAATATTGCCCCTGTTTAACTCTCTAGTAAGGCCACATCTGGAATATGGAATTCAGTTCTGGGCACCACATTACAAAAAAGATATTGCAGTTTTAGAGCAGGTGCAGAGACGAGCAACAAAATTGATGCATGGGATGGAAGGTCTCACTTATCGAGAAAGGTTAGATAAACTGGGTTTATTTAGTCTAGAGAAAAGACGCCTTAGAGGGGATCTAATTAACATGTATAAATACATCAGAGGGCAATATAATACCTTGGCGGATGAGCTTTTTGTCCCTAGGCCTTCTCAAAAGGACTAGAGGACATGATCTGCGCATGGAGGAAAAACGTTTTAGCCATTTATTTAGGAAAGGGTTCTTTACAGTTAGAGTGATTAAGATGTGGAATGCATTGCCACAGGAAGTCGTTATGGCAAACTCTATACCTGCATTTAAAGGGGGCTTAGATGCTTTCCTTGCGTTGAAAGACATCCATGGCTACAATTACTAGGTAATGCCTAATGATGTTGATCCAGGGATTTTATCTGATTGCCATCTGGAGTCGGGAAGGAATTTTTCCCTTTAGGGGCTAATTGGACCATGCCTTGTAAGGGTTTTTTCGCCTTCCTCTGGATCAACAGGGATATGTGAGGGAGCAGGCTGGTGTTGTACTTTATACTGGTTGAACTCGATGGACGTATGTCTTTTTTCAACCAAAATAACTATGTAACTATGTAAAAAAAAAAACTATCATCTATTTTCTTTTTAATTTTTATCTGTATACTTCCATTGTAATTCTATTGGTCAGTGCACAGACCATCCAGAAATCCCAGCAGAGATGCTCCTGCCACTGTTACTATTACTGCCGGAATGATAAAGAGAACCAGTAAAGCATTTTTTAATCTGCCGCCGGGCGGGGAGTTGGTCCTTTGACGTGACCAATGAAAATCCTCCTCAGGTAGGGGGGTCTCACTGGTCCAATCAATTGTCTATTAAGGAGCACTGGATGTAAAGATGTCCTTGCCGGTGCTCTTGTTCCTATAACAGCGCTAGTCTGACAAGGAGTGGTAGAGTGGCTGAGGTCCCAGTACTGTTGACAATGATGCCAACCATTGTCCTTTCACTGTGTTTTTTAATTGTATCAGGCCCTGTAGGTATTTTTCTAAGCGGTAGAGCATGCTTTTCTTCATTGGTCAGAGTTGTGACATTCATAGTTGTGGGTTAAGGCACCACTCTTTAGTTCATGTGTACTTTGTTCTTGTTTATCATAACAGAAATACTACAATTTAAGTTTTCTTTTGTGATGTTTTAATGTAGCTACTTCTTTTAGGAAATACAACCATTCCCGATGTTACCGAAGTAAAAGACAATATGACCATGGGATCAACTTTAGTAACAAATCCTAAAGGTGGTTTTATGGTAAGTCATGGAGTGAGAAGTGAGAACACATTCCTCTGGACTTGAACTGAGTTGTTGGCTACAATTACTGACGTTTTACCTGCACTGCATAAACTGGCACCATAAGGGGATGTCAAACTCCAGTTCTTCAAGGTCAAATTTAGGTGAAATAGGGCCTTGGGCAAAAATGAGCATGTGGCCCTTCCATCCCCCAGATAGCAGTATTAGGTGACTCTTGACCTTCCACTTCCCCATATACCGGTATTTGGTGGTTTTTGTGCTCCCCCCTTTTACCCATAGAGCAGTATGTCATGGCCGTTATTGCTCCTCCCATTTCAGATTGAAATTTTATATGCCGCCCCCACCCCCAACAATGCACGGAGAAGAGCATCATATCTAACCTGCTTGCATCCCACAACCTCATCCATTTTCTTCATTCCGTGCCAGCCTCCTGTGGCTCCCCAACACCATCTCTTCTCCGTTCCTCCCAGGCATGTACGCACTGCTGTACCATGCTGGCAGGTCATGGGGACAGAGATACTGCTGCAGTGAGCCATGGAGACGGGAGGACACACTTAGGAAGGAAGAAAGAGGAGATCGCCAGCCGGACAGGTAAGATATGAGACTCTGCTGTGTACTCTGTTTTACCTTCAGTGCGCACGGCTATAATGACTCTGAAAGGTGGGAGATTTGGGGACCCAAAAAACTCATGGACTCTTGGAAATTGCCCAGTTTATCCTTATAAAAGCGTTGACCCTGGTTACTGGGACAGGCAGAGCAAGATCATCCACAAGGCAACTTAGGCAGGTGCTTGGGGCCTAGTGGGTGTCAAGGGGCCCGCCTGCCACTTTCTTTGATCTATATCCATTTCAGCTCACCCGAGGGGGCATAAGGGGGGCCCAAATTTACTACCTTGTCAAGCACCCCATTACATCTTTATCCATCTCTGGGAACAGCTGCTTGGCATCTGGGGTGAGCTGACACAGCTATAAAAGTGTCTATTGGCTTATGTGGCTCCATGTCTCCGATGCCAAACCCAGCAGAAATTGTCTGACCTGTGCATTCTCTTCTCCGTGTGAAAATAGACATTGGCCTCAATTCACTAAGCTTATTTCCTGTCCTGTAATAACGTTTCTAGAGTTATCACCATAGTGATGAGGCATGTCGTGTTCAGGAAACATTTTACCTCAGGCAAACCTAAAGTTAACACTTCTGTCTTTAAATAGACTCTGAAGCGAGTCTAAATTCACTTTTTTAACATGCAGCCATGTTAAGAACTATAACCCCTGCTAGAGAGGGGCGGGGGAGAGGCGGAGTTCTGCGCAGGGATTGATGCACATGGAGGCAGAGCTGCAGCTGAAAGCTCTGCCTCCATGAGCAGCAAAATCCACAACCAAGAAAGTTGTGGATTTTGCAGGGGGGAGTTGGAGGGTATAAACCCCTCGTTTTGCCGCGGGATGGCGGCGTTTTAGCAGGGGTTATAGTTCTTAACATGGCTGCATGTTAAAAAAGTGAATTGAGACTCGCTTCAGAGTCTCTTAAAGTTAACTCTTCTATCCTTAAAATAACCCCAGAAAGTTAAAGACAAGCTGTTAATTAACTGTGTGTGAAAATAACTACAGAGGAGGTAACGTAAAGAGAACCCGAGGTGGGTTCTAAGAACACTAATTGCACACAGAGGCTTGGTCTGCATATAATACCCAGGCTCTGTTGCTATACCGATCCCCCCACAGGCACCCCTGCGCTCTGCTCTGCCCCCATAAATCATGCACCGAGCTGTCAACACGCAGCGTGTCGCAGCCAGCTGTTTACCTCTGGATCTCTCACCGCGCCCCTGCCTCCTCCATATCAGTGGGGAGGGAAGGGACGCGGGTGGGGACCAGAGCTATGGAGGAGGCGGGGGAGCAGCAGAGACTGACAGATCCAGAGGTAAACAGCCAGCTGCGACAAACTGCTTGGCGTATGATTTATGGGGGCAGAGTGCAGGGGGGGGGGCTGTGGGGGGATCGATATGGCAACAGAGGCTGGGCAGCATATGCAGACCCAGCCTCTGTGTGCAATTAGTGTTCTTAGAATCCACTTCAGGTTCTCTTTAACAGAGGAGGTAACAACTACAGAGGCGGTAACTTAAGGAATGAAGAGATAAGATAACCCTCTCACTGTGTGGAGGTAAGTTTTCTCTTGCCTTATTATCTCCTGCATGATCTTAGTGAATTGAGGCCATTGCCTGCACCTGCAACCCTGTTTTCGATGTTAGCAATGGTACATGGCATGTGGCCAGTGTTGTTATTGATAGAGTTCAAATGTTGCCTATAGTGGGAATCCTTATTCTGATCCTAGAACTGTTCCCTTTTTTTTTTTTTTTTTGCACAGTTCTTTCTTCTGTAGACAGGGATAAGCTTCCATTCATGTCTACCAACACCCACAAGACAGTCAGGGAAACTGAACTGCATTGTGGGATGCGCCTGTCCTTTTGGGGATTTGAAAATAATGTACAAAAAAATGACAAAAATAATAACAAACGGCAGTGCCCTAATTCTCTTACTTTACTTCTGTAATAGGCACTACAGAGCAACACAGTAAAACAGGAAGCAGACGATACAAAAGTATGGTACACAATGCTAAACAAAACAGGAAATACACAGACGATAATGGTGATAATGTTATCATTATTGTTAGTATGATTAATATCATCATCACCAAAAGCAAAACAGGACCAACATTTGATGTGAATGTTTAAAGAGGAACTGTAACCAAGAATTAAACTTCCTTTCTTTTCCTTTTCTCAAACGGATCATCAAGGGGCGCTGTATGATTGATATTGTAGTAAAAGTCCTCCCACAGTGTGATGTCAGGACCATGGTCATGGCAGTTTCCTGTCTGTGAACCTCATTGCATTGTGGGAAATTGCTGTTTACAGCTGTTTCCAACTGCCAAAAAAGCAAGCAGCATCTCCTTCCACAGACATCACCTGCCAGCAGTAAAAATGTCACCATGTGATAAATGTCAGAATGTAAATCAGGGAGAGAAAAGATTTTACAATGGGCAAACAATGACTAAATAATTTATACATAATTATTGTAAAAATGAAGCTTTTTTTATTATGTTATTGTCACTGGAGTTCCTCTTTAAATGGCATTTTTAATTAGCATGCTATATGTGAATTAATTTCATGGCATTTTCTCTTTATTTTTAAGGCTTGTGGACCCCTCTACGCATATAAGTGTGGAAGTCTACACTATACAACTGGAATTTGTTCAAATGTTAGTTCCACATTTCAGGTTTTAAACTCAATCGCCCCTGGAGTACAAGGTACAGTACACTCAGCATTCTGTATTTTAATGCTTCTCAGTAGTGTTTAATGAATAAAGTGGCTCAACTTTCGGCTTTTTGAATCCAGGTATTTCTTATGCTGGGAATACATGGGTCGATTCTGGCGCTAGATTCTGAGCCCGATCGTTTTGCCCACTCGACTCTCTTATCTTCCGCTCGTTTTTCTTATCTTTTTTCAAATTTACTTCAATGATGATTCGAGCGGCAAAACATCTTAATGGCTCAAAATCGAGCCGGGCATTCCCGGCATTAGATTCCACGTGACCAAAATTTAAAGCGGAATATAACCCAGAATTTCTTCTTTGCTTTAAAAGATTATTTACAGCATATAATATACTAACACAATGTTTTTTGTTTTTTTTTGTAAAACAGCATTCAAAGGGTTACATCACAGGGCTGACTCTTCTGCAGGGAGAACCTGCATCCGAAATGCTTATAATCTTATCTTGTGTACACATTCTTTACTTGATACATTTATGTAAACATTGTCTGGCTGTGCAGGACTTCAGCTGATGAGTCCTGGGGTGAAACACAGGTCAGATATCACTGGTGGCTGCATTTACAACAGAATTACAACAGTTATAAATTGCACCAGCAGCTTTCAAAGTAAATTAACTGAACTTTGGGAAGTTATAATATCTAAATGAATATTAATACTTCTGCACAAAGGCAAATATGATAATTGTATGGGTTATAAAAACTAAGAAAACACAATTTTGTTGAAAATTTTGTCCGAGTTTTGAACCGCTAAAGTAAAAACAAAAACAAAATTAATTTCATCTTTAAACAAAAGCTTTATTGTTTTATTTATTTTTACAGTTTATGTCCTGCTTACTGCAACTGTAAACTAACTACTGCTAATCGGAAATGCATTCGTTTGTGCCCTTATGGAGTAGATGTGATTCCTCTGATGTCCTTTCTGACACCATTTATTTTATAAAATTCTTTCATTAGATTATTTATATAGCGCCAACATCTTCCACAGTGCTGTACAGAGTATATTGTCACCTAACTGTCCCTCAGAGGGGCTCACAATCTAATCCGTACCATAGTCATATGTCTATGTATGTATTGTGTAGTGCATGTATCTTAGTCTAGGGTCAATTTAGGTGGAAACCAATTAACGTATCTGTATGGGTTTTTTTGGGGGGGATGTGGGAGGAATCCAGCATGCCCAGAGAAAACCCACACAGACACAGGGAGAACGTACAAACTCTATGCAGATAGTGCCCTGGCCAAACTTCAAACCGGGGACCCAGCGCTGCAAGGTGAGGGTGCTAAGCACTTCACCACCATGCTGCCCTTACATTAGATGATGTAAATATAATCCTAGAATATTTCTACGTCGTGAAAGAGTCCCTGTAATTAACTCTGATGTCACAGGGACAGGAAGTGAGCATACTTGCTGTAGGGGTAAAATGTACCCCAAAGCCCAAAATGTATACTAGCCTCCTATTTATTAAGTCTGGACACAATTGGTACTTACATATTAGACCGTGTACTATTGCATTTACTGCAATAGCGGCTGCACTACCAGTTACCGCAAGCTCCGCAATACGGAACGGTGCTGGGGTAATGGTAGTCTATAGGCGATGTTTGTAGTGTAAACGTCAAAGCGCGGTGCGTCATTGCGCAAATGCATGCCATGGACCGACGGCAATCCCGGTGACGTACTTCCTGCACTGCAGGGAGTATGTCACTGAGCGGAGGGTCAGCGGCTCAGCGCTATGCATATGACCCCGTCGGTACACTCTGCCACATGGTCATGTTTGTAATGTCTTGCGTTGCAGTGAGATGCAGCAGGATCATCGCATCCTCACCACAACACAAAAAATAGATGTAAAACCGGCCTCAATGGCATAGGCTGTTATTTCCATGCCTACTGCCATCAGAATTACCACCTCCTGTCGGCCAACATGGATTGGAGGTAGTGTTAAGCCACAATGGTCGCTTATATGTGTGTATCATCTTTTTTTCCCAGAATGCTCCACCCAGCTGGATCTGGTGATAGTCCTGGATGGCTCAGACAGCGTATTTCCCTGGCCCAGTGTGAATGACTTTTTAAAAAAACTGTTAAGCAAAATAACGATTCACCCCACTCAAACGCAGGTAAATCTGATATTTGACACCAGAAGAGAGCAGAGCAATTGTTTTGTAAGGTGTTTGCTTACAGAAATGTATTGCCTGAAAAAATATGCATTTGTTTGTTTGAAAATATTAAATATGTCTACAGCAGAAGACTGTGGAGTTGGGACACTCATGTTCTCTGGTGCTCTCCAGTCCTGGAAAAGTTGCCCCATGTCTATGAAAGATTCAATATGGGACTTTTTTTTTACTCAAAGGGTGCGTAAAGTGACATGTGACAGGATGAGATAATCGTGTATGTGCAGTCAGATCCCTACATATAACTAGGCTATATTCCTTTTTTGCTTTTTTTCTTACTTTGAGGGATACAAATCCAGCAGTGTAAATGACCATTTCTCTACATGTAGACTTGAGTAAGACCATATCACAACACTCGCTAATAGGTCATTACAAGCAATAACACTCTTTGTTGATTGCTGAGAAGCAATTTTGAGTGTAGTAGATTGATAAAAAGGTAATTAAATCAAGATCTGAGCTGTAACATATCAACCTCCCTGGCGGTATGATTATTTTCCAGGTTTTAGAGTCTTTTCTGAACATTTCAGACCCTAAAATCAGGAAACCATCATACTGCCAGAAAGCCAGCAGCAGCCCCAGCTCTCACCCACCTCCCTGGGCTCCAGCACTGCAATTTTACCTTCGTCCTCCAGGTAGCGATGTAACGCTTTGGTGAGATCAATGACGGCAATCTCACCAGAGTGATTCAGAGCCTCCGAGGAAAAGAAGAAGGACAGCTACCGACCTCTGAATTGCCCATGAGGTGAGTAAAAGCTCCTGCTGCCCTCCAATGACTTACATTGAGTCTCCAGCGTCTAGCCCGAGCTCAACGCAGGATCACCGCCAGGGAGGTTAAAAAACATCAACATTCATTTGAGATTATAAAAACCTAAATGAAAATCTGTAAGTAAAAAAAACCCTGGGGAATACTTACCTCGGGAGGAGGTAACCTCTGGATCCTAATGAGGTTTCTACCGTCATTCTAAGTCCCGGCAATGCAGTGCTGGAAGGTCCAGAACACCGGTGGAGTGTTTGCAGTAGAGCGGACCCAGTTGGGCTCGGCTATGTCCGCCGGAACCCGTTCGGAAAGCCATGACTGTGTCTGCGCTGGAGCCAGGGACGGTGAATATGGCAGGCACTACTGCGCCTGTATCACTGCCGACTTCCTTACGGGCTGTGGTTTTGAGGAACTTCCAGCCCTGGATAGCCGGGATTGAAGAGGACTGGGAAGCCTCATTAGGGTCCAGAGACTTCCCCTGAGGTAATTATCCACCAGATGGGTTTTTTCCTTACACATTATCTTTAAACTTGTCTTTTTAGTTTTAAACACAAAACAAATGTGTATGGGATTCCTGAAAAGTTCTATTTAGACTTATGATCATCGATTCAAAGGTTTATCATTCCAGTTTATTTTCACTTGATGTTTGTTTTTCAGTCGAAAAAAATGAGTGATTGTAGCCCCCTCCCCCCCCCCCCCCAAAAAAAAAGTTACCTGGCAAGCCTGGCTGGCCCTCACCCCTCTTTCCCTTGCTAAGCATGTCCACGTTCATCCCCTTGGAGCTACACTGATGTCACCTCCCTCAGAGTATCGAGAGCTGGCTGGGGGGCTGGATGGAAGCATCAGCCTGCACTTCAAGCTCTGTATGCATTGTTGACCAGCCTGCAGGGGAAGCATAGGGGGCTGTTTGAGCAGTTCCTCCACTCACACAAACCCTGCAGTGCAACCCAGAAACCTACAGATCCATATTCCACAGTGCCATAGCCCTTACATCATTTTCTCATGCCACAGTAATGTACTCTGCCATTCATTACAAAAGAAGGGGGTAGTTAATGGCTGTTATTATAATCACACATACCTTTAATCCAGCATAGGGGAGAGTGTGATTGCTTTGTGCACTATGCTTCCTCCCAAAGCAGACTCTAGTAGATTGCACCATGATAAAAGTTGGGACTTTCCCTCATGACATCAGAGCCCTGCCAGGAGCCTCCATGTCAAAAACATTCCCATTTCATGTGTACATGTAAAAAGGCACCTGGAAAAAAGGGCACATGGGAATGGAGCTAGTAGAATATCAGTAAAATTACAGATATTCTTCTACATAATTCCAAAAATATAATATAGCTAAATTTTGGCGATATTTTACTATGTCTTAGCCAAACCCTACTCTCACACAGAACCCTCCCTCTACTGATCCCTAACCCTAAAACCTCTACCTATGCCTAACCCTAAAACCTCCCTCTACTGATGCCTAACCCAAAGACCTCCCTCTATCAATGCCTAACCCTAAAACCTCCTTTTACTAATGCCTAACCCTAAGACCTCCCTCTACTGAAGCCTAACCCTAAGACCTCCCTCTACTGATGCCTAACCCAAAGACCTCTCTCTATCAATTCCTAACCCTAAAACCTCCTTCTACTGATACCTAACCCTAAGACCTCCCTCTATCAATGCTTAACCCTAAGCCCTCCCTCTACTGATGCCTAATTCAAAGACCTCCCTCTATCAATGCCTCCTACATCAGTAGAGGGAGGTCTTAGGGCTAGGCATTAGTAGAAAGACCTAAGACCACACTCTACTGATGCCTGACCCAAAGACCACCCTCTATCATTGCCTAACCCCAAAACCTACCTCTACTGATGCCTAACCCTAAAACCTCCCTCTACTGATGCCTAACCCTAAGACCTCCCTCTATCACTGCTTAACCCTAAGACCTCCCTCTATCAATGCCTAACTCTAAAACCTCCCTCTACCGATACCTAACGCTAAAACCTCTCTCTATAAATGCCTCACCCTAAAACCTCCCTCTACTGATGCCTAACCCTAAGACCTCCCTCTATCATTGCCTAACCCCAAAACCTAATTCTACTGATGCCTAACTCTAAGACCTCCCTCTACCAATGCCTAACCCTAAGACCTCCCTCTATCAATGCCTCACCATAACACCTCCCTCTACTGATGCCTAACCCTAAGACCTCCCTCTATCAATGCCTAACCCTCAAACCTCCCTCTACTGATGCCTAACCCTAAGACCTCCCTCTACTGATGCCTAACCCTAAGACCTCCCTCTACTGATGCCTAACCCTAAGACCTCCCTCTACTGATGCCTAACCCTAAGACCTCCCTCTACTGATGCCTAACTCTAAGACCTCCTTCTACTGATGCCATTGCCTAACCCTAAGACCTCCCTCTACTGATGCCTAAACCTAAAACCTCCCTGTACCGATGACTAATCTTAAGACCTCCCTCTACCGATGCCTAACCCTAAAACCTTCCTCTACTGATGCCTAACCCTAAAACCTTCCTCTACTGATGCCTAACACTCTCTTAATCACCTCTCCTTACCTTAACATACCCCCATCACAAAGACGGTACATTTAACTTTTTTGCTGCAAATTGCGGTCATTATAAATTTGGGAACATGGCTTGGAGCTGCAAAATGCGGCTTGCAAGCCGTGTTCCCAAATTTCCCTACACGATTGAGCAGCTTCGGTACTTCTTGGGGGGGGGGGGGGTGAAAAAATGCACTTGTTTGTTGCTGTCCTTTTCCATGACGTTGTGAAACAAATAGCGCAGTGGGATGCCTATTAGATTCTCAGGCAAGACATTGAAGAACGATCATCGTGTTTACAAGCCTTACACCAGTCAGCATCAAGCCACGATTAACCGATTAAGGCCAACATGTTTTGATAAACTATATTTTAATGTGCAAATTTTTTTTAAAGGTTGGGATAGTTCAGTATGGAGAAAATGTAACCCATGAATTCTACCTGAACACGCACTCATCCACGCACAGCGCACTGGAGGCAGCCAGCAAAATAAAGCAACTAAGAGGAAGCCAGACACTGACCGCTCTGGGCATCGAGACAGCAAGGTATGTGCAGATAAATTGACTTTCTGTACAAAGCAAAAAAAGGTATGCCTCAGATGTTTCTGACAAGATGAGCCACATGCTTGTTTCAGGTGTGTGATCCAAACCCTACTGAAGCTAAAGATTTCAGAAGGGCAGCCAGGCAACTGGGATTGTAAAAGAAGAAATAAATATGTCAGCCTCCATATGCCTCTCACTTCAGGTGTCCTTTAAAGAGAACCTGAAGTTGGAAGACTACATAGGTGGTCATCTTCAACAAGCTTGCAAGGTCATCAGCAAATAGCGTGCTGCCAGTAGAGTAAGACCAGAGTCGAAACATTTGAATTACCAGCTCATTCTGGGTCTGTGACTTAAAGTGTTAGAGGCAGAGCATAAGCAGAGATCAGGCAGCTGGCATTGTTTATTAGAGAATTAAAATGCCAGTCTCCGCATTCCTCACCAGAGGCGTAACAAGAGGTGACCAGCACCTGTGATCGCATGGGGGTCCAGAGCTGGGGGGGGGGGGGCAACTACTAACCTTCCCTTACTCTGATACAGTGGATTATACTCCAGATCAGGTGTTTTTGTGGCTACACTTGGGACAGGAACCTTTTTGGCTGAGAGAGCCATAAATGACACATAATGTTTCAAACTGGGACAGTAGGGCTCACACCCCTGTTGCCATAGTGATGTGTATACAGTTGATCCGCCAGGCAGCGTAAGTGTCAGACACGTCTTCAGCTTCTCTTGGGTTTCAGCAACATCAGCCATTTCCCCCGAGAGCCAGACAGGAGAAATACCGACTAACAGCTTTTACAATTAGCTTGGGGGTTGATCCCCTTTGTAGGACGAGATCCCCACACTGTGGCCCAATGGGCTGCCTGTCAAGTGACAGGCAGCCTATTGGGCCAGTCAAAGTGCGGGGATCTCGCTCTACAAAGTCACTGGATCTGACAGGGTTCAGAGTGGGACAATTGGAGCAGCCGTTAGTTTTGGGGTAGCGTGAGTAAGTTAGTAGTGCATGCTACAGCAGTAGCATTCACTACTTTGAAAATGTTACTTGCGCTGCCACACTAAGCTGCGCTGCTTGAGCAGTGTAGCTTAGTGAATCAACTCTTGCTGATTTGTCTGTGAGCCAGATGTAGTCATCAAAAGAGCAACATCTGGCTCCCGAGCCATAGGTTCTCTACCCCTATTTACACTGTAGATCATGATGGCCACACTTGTGAGATCGGTCCCAAGGCTGTGAAGTGCACCAAGGGGAAGCAAGGGAAGGGGTGTGAACATCGTGAGGCCGCATCAAAGTTTTTCTGGGGGGGGCCTTTAAACTGTAGATTTGCCTCTGTTCCTCTCACTTCAGGTTGCTTTTTATGACCACCCCCTTTCCTAATCCTGCTAAGTGTACTAAATGGGCAAGTATCCACTCCATTCCTCTACTTCATATACAATAGGTACAGAGCTTCCCTGGCGAAAGCAAATGCAGCAGATATCATATACAGTATATTTTATCTGCTCGCAGCACACATCCGAATATGGAAACCCACATCCCTGCAGAATTATGATCTATTCTATAAGGCTTGTCACTATGGAATGCACACCAGTTAATTGGATTTCTCCAGGGTTGAGTTATTCCAGACGCATTGCATACTCCGCAGTATTTCTTTCCTATAGTCATTATGTGAATATAAGAGGACAGAAGCTCGTCCTGTACCATGAGCCAAGACTGCATGTGAATGCCAGGCTTCTAAGAAGATTAGGCTCAGTTATGACATAGGGGCAATATTATTTTTATAATTATTACTATTTTTAAACCAAACCTGAACTGAAAATTAAAAGTCAAACATACAATCGTCAAACATACTGTATATGTATGTGTAGTCTACTCACCGATCGCTTTCTCCTCTCCTGCATCCTTCTGATTGTCCACTGTGATCAATGGAATTCTCCATCCTCCATTTTGAAAATGGACATTACCCCATAACAGATTCCTGGTCAGCACACTGGTAAACTGTAAAAATTAGTCATAGGGAAACATGGACATTACCTTGCACATCAGTTGTCCTTTCAGTTATAACTGACAGCAACTGATATATAACTGACAGCAAATAATATATTTCAGTTCTAACAAAATCTTGGCAGACTAGCAGCTTCACTTGGCGCCCACATTCCCGCCCACTATACACACAGCATATCGGCCAATTATTCCAGTTACCTTTTTTGCCAGGTAAGCAACACATAAAGTTCAGAACTGCCCTGACTGTTATGACTAATTAATTGTACATGATAATGGTTACATAATGGTTCCATGCTTTTTACCCTGTATTGTATATTTCAGAGCAGAAGCATTCACAGAAGAAAGAGGGGCGCGGAGAGGTGTGAAGAAGGTTATGTTGGTTGTAACAGATGGGGAATCTCATGATAATTACAGACTGCCAGGCGTTGTAGCTGCTTGTGAAGATGATGGCATTGAAAGATATGGCATTGCAGTGAGTATCTTTCTGCCTGAACTTATGTAGGTGTGCCCTAGGCAGGACATCCAGTGTCACCCCAAGCCTATCCTATAGCAATGAACATGTGCATCAGCACACTAATAGCTTCTAAACATTTAAAGAGAATCTATAACGTCAAAACGTCCCCTGGGGGTACTCACCTCGGGTGGGGGAAGCCTCAGGATCCTAATGAGGCTTCCCACTCCGTCCTCCATCCCTCAGGGGTCTCGCTGCAGCCCTCCGTACAGCGGTGACGTCAATATTTACCTTACCGGCTCTCGGCTCCCTTGACGGCTGTCGGCTCTGAAGTAGGCAGAAATACCCGATACCAAGTCTCCGGCGCCTGCGCAGTAGAGCGGACCCGACTGAGATCGGGTATTTCTGTCTACTTCGGAGCCGAAAGCAGCCACAGCGCCCCCGCTGGAGCCAGCAAAGGTAAATATTGAATTGACAGTCGGGTCTGTCGCCGGCTGTTCGGAGGGCTGCAGCGAGACCCCCGTGGGACAGAGGACGGCGTGGGAAGCCTCATTAGGATCCCGAGGCTTCCCCCACCTGAGGTGAGTACCCCCCATGGGGATATTTTTGATGTTACAGTGTCTCTTTAAATAGAAACTGTAACCAAAGATTGAACTTTATCCAATCAGTAGCTGATAACCCTTTTCCCATGAGGAAGCTTTACATTTTCCTGAAGAGATCATCAGGGGCGTCTTTATGGCTGTTATTGTGGTGAAACCCCTCCCACTGTGTGATGTCAGGACCAGTTTCCTGTCTATGAACAGCGTTGCATTGTGGGATAAAATAATGCCTGCCAAGAAACCAGAATCTCCATCTGTGTATATATATATATATATGATTTAAAAAAAAAAAAACTTTTAGCCTATTGCATTGTTAATGGGTGTGGTTATAGGTAATGGCAATTAATGTTGTCTGTTTTTTCATGTCTGCCAGTTGTAAAGATGATGGCTTACAGGCTCACCCAAATTATATGAACAAATTACATGGCGAGTATCAATCATTTCTTGCTCTCTTTTCAGTACGGGCTCTTTCACATCTAACAACGCATGCAGGAGCCGTTCACCTGCACGTGATGAATAGCCTGCGGCGTGTCGTCGGGGTGCTGCGGTGTTAGGCAATCAGCGGCGGTAGCTATTAATTCATCTGACGGTAAAACACTGGCTCCAGAAGATTAAAAGCTCTCGGGTGCGTCAAACCGCAACATACCGAAATGCAGCGTTGGGTGTAAAAGGTAAAAAGAAAGTCTATGGACTTCCATTTTACCTTGGTTAACGCAAAGGTTCGACTTTGCGTCAAAATGCAGGAAACAGGCTCTAGTGTAAAAGAGCCGTGAGATATTATGCCGTCCAGGCAGTTACACACACAAGAAAAGTTACAATGTTTCAATCCTTTCAGCATAGTGTCTCTCTGTCAGTGTCTGCAAAAAGGGAAATGTTGCTTGCTTGTCAGTTGGAAAAAAAACATTATTTCCCACAATGCAACGAGGTTCACAGACAGCAAACTGTCAGGACCATGGTCATGACATCACACTGTGGGAGGGGTTTCACCACAATATCAGCCATACAGAGCCCTGTATGGGGTGGGAATGATCGTGGGAAAGGGGGTATCAGCTACTGATTCTGAATCCTGGGTTAAAGTTCCTCTTTAAAGTGGACCTGAACTCTTGCACAGGACAGAAGAAAAACATAGAGAAGCGCACCCTGTATGTATTTAGAGAGTTTTGCCTGTCTAATTCCCCCTCCTCTGTGACTAATCACAAGTTGTAATTTGAAGCATCCGCTATGTCAGCTGACTGCGATGGCAGAGAGCTAGTAGGTAAACACCAGATGTTAACAAAATTTCTGCTTCCATGAAAACAGGAAGTAGACACACTGCTTATTTATTGCAGAATTTGTATGAATGTTTTTCTTTAAAGGTTAGCAGAGAGGAAGTTCTGAGTTCAGGTCCTCTTTAAGAGAGGCTGTTCCTTCCCTATGTCTTGTTTTTGTAACTTACACCATTTATTTAATTGGGTCATACGTACAGTAGATGCTTTATAGACAAAGGGTAACAATATTCATTTTTCATTTTAGATTCTTGGAAGCTACAATAGAGGGAACGTCAGCACAGAGAAACTGATTGAGGAAATTTTATCCATTGCGAGTGAACCAAAAGACAAACATTTCTTTAACGTGTCAGATGAGCTAGCGCTTTCAACTATTGTGGAATCAGTAGGAGAGAGGATATTTGCCCTTGAAGGTAAGGAAAGTAACAATAGAAGCTGTTATGTGTTATGGTATGATTATTCACAATGGCTATAGGAACTATTAATAATGTAGTGAAACCTACATGTTGCCCAACACCTCTGCACATTACAGCAATGGGCAATATATACTCCAGTCTTCCTCTTCATGCTAGCCCCTAATTGGTTGATCTTCTTGGTTGATCAGGGTCATGTGATAGCTGCAACTTCATGTTACCTGGGTGAGCAATGGGAGAATGTGCTACTGCCTCACTGATTACCTGGCCTTGACCAGGGGCGTTGCTAGCAGCAAAGATCAGTGGCACGTGCCCCAAATCTATTCTGGGGTGCCCCGGATGTCCCAGAGAAAGAGTCATCTGTGGTGCCTCAATGCGGGCATGCTGGGAGCTGTGGTGTTACTCGAGGGTATGCTGGGTGATGTGGTGCCTCTATGGGGGCATGCTGGGAGCTGGGGTGTGTCAATCCCCCCGATTGACACACCCCAGCTCCCAGCATGCTGGGTGCTGTGATGCCTTTATGGGGGCATGCTGGGTGCTGTGGTCTGTCAATCGGAGGTACGCAGGGTGCTGTGGTGCCTCTATGCGGGCATGCTGGGTGCTGTGGTGCCTCTATGGGGGCATGCTGGGTGCTGTGGTGCCATACTGGGTGCTGTGATGCATTTATGGGGCAAGCAGGGAGCTGTGGTCCTTTTATGGGGCTTGTTGTGTGTTGTGGTGCCTCAATGGGAGGCCCGTGGAAGCATGGCAGTGGGTCCAATAGAAGGACAAAGAATGCTGTGGGGGAACTGCCAGATAACCTGGCAGCCCGCCCAGCAGAAAGCTAGTCCAGCCAGCACAGGAGCAAGGTAACTGCCTAGTTATGTTTAAATGACACTGTCTATTTATGTGATATGCTGAATGTATATAATTATTTTTTGTATTAATGGAGAGGGGGGCTTAATCCAACACTTTGCTGGGCATGCCTACTTAGACTGCTATTAAGTTCATGTTAATTTGGCTCCACCCATGACCACACCTACATTTGAAGCATGGTCACACCCGTTTTCCAGCTGGAGTGCCCCGGATCTCTTAGGATCCTAGAAACACCCCTGGCCTTGACAGGTGGCTGGTATTGGCTGAAGTTAAAACTAACCTCAATCAAAGCTCGGGTTCAAAACTAGTCATTACCCTGCAGAGAGGGAAGCCTCAGGATCTTATTGAGGCTTCCCTCAGTGGTTGCTGAGCACGGTCCCACTCTACATCACGGTCGCACAGCTCCTCTTTAGAGATGTCGCGAACATAGAATTTTCTGTTTGCGAACTTCTGAAAACGGTTCACAAACAAGCGAATCGCCATAGACTTCAATGGGCAGGTGAATGTTAAAACCTACAAAGTCTGTTTCTGGCCACAAAAGTGATAAAAAAGTTTTTTCAAGGGGTCTAACACCTGGACAGGGGCATGCCGGAGGGGTATCCATGCCAAAAGTTCCACCAAAAATTATGGAGGATTTTAATCCCTAAAGGGCAGAAATCACATTATGCACAGCTCTGGGTGTCAGTGGGCTGTGGAGTGTCACAAACAAAGAAATGCAATAGTACTATTAGAATACAGTGAAGTAATAATGCACTGGAATGGTTCTGTGCCTGCAACTTATAGAGGAATTTCAGCCTAAACAAGCATACTGTCATTAAGTTACATTAGTTATGTTAATTAAAATAGATCGGTAATATAATCTCTTACCCACCCTGTTTTAAAGAACAGGCAAATGTTTGATTTCATGAGGGCAGCCATCTTTTTGGTTGAAAGGAGGTGACAGGGAGCATGAGACACAGTTCCAACTGTCCTGTGTGATGATCACCCCTCCCAGTTGCTAGGCAACATGAATAAAAACATAGGAAATCCCATCATGCTTTGCACAGCATCAGGGAAATAAAAGCTCCGGCAGGTTTCTTTGATGGGTGGAGCTTAGCTAAAAATGCAGCTAAAAATGATGCTTTGGTAAGAAAAGCAAAGTCCTGATGCTGTGAACCTGTTAAGTTCTGCTGAGTAGATTTTTAGTCTGCTGAGTAGATTTTTAGTCACAGTGGGCTGTGGAGTGTCACACACAAAAAAAAACACAAGAGACCGATGTGCTACCCCTCAAAGGGGCTGTTTGGAGTGCTTTCACAGCAAGTGAGGAACAAGGACACAGGCCTAGCTAATGCTTTCCTTACCTATCTGCAGCAAGTCTGTCCCTGCTCTCACTAACAGTCAGCAGCCAGCAGAGAATTAATACAATATGGCCACTGCAACTGCTTCTTGATAGGGGGGTGGGGGTCCAGGATGGGGTGCTAGCTAATTGGCTGCCCTGTGTCTCCTGACTGTGAGGTAAGGTGTCAAAGTTTAGCTTAATGATGATGTATAGCACGGCAAATGTTCGCTATTCGCGGTGAATGCGAATAGCCGATGTTCGCAGAACACTGTTAGCCGGCGAACAGTTCGGGCCATCTTTACTCCTCTTCTACACTACAGGTGTAGAGAGAAAACAGACACTTAGTGGCACTTTTTCTTCCTCACAGATTTCCTATAGGCCGGCTGCACACCTATGCATGCGCAAGTAACCCGCGCCTGTACAGTAGCAACAAGCCGTTCGTGCTACTGCACAGGTGCAAACCCACTGGTGCTTTTGGCTCCGTGCTACTGCGCATGCGCAAGTGGGCTTGAGCACCTACTGCCAGGCCATGAATCCATGCTCCAAAATCCAAAAGCTTTGTGATCCTCCACGACCCCTCCAATGATGGCAGGGAAAGGTCTTCATCTTTGTGGCCGCACTCATCTCCATGTACGATTGTGGCTGCGCAAGCACCAGTGGGTTTGGACCTGTGCAGTAGCACAAACCATTTAGTGCTACTGCACAGCTACGGGTTACTGCGCATGCACAGGTGTGCAACCGGCCTAAAGGAAACCTGTGAGGGAAAAAAGTGACCCTAAGGTCCCGTTTACACTTAATCAGTTGGTGTGCGTTAGTGTGCGTTAGTATGCGTTAGTGCGCGTTGGTACGTGTTTTTTCCATAGCAGTGCATTGGGGAGAAGATTTCAGTTAAAACGCGTTAAGTGTGAAAGGTGCCATAGGAAAACATGGGCATTACTTTGGAAATCAGTTTTCTTTCCGTTTTAACTGAGAGCAACTGATTAAGTGTAAAAGGGCCCTAAGTGTCTGTTTTCTCTTTTACACCTGTAGTAACCAGTCACACAGTGATCATGTGTTTGGCTGCAACTAGCTGCTCTCCTGACAGTTACACTTAAAACATAACAATGGACTACATGATTGTTTTGCGGTGAGGAGACCATTAGGTTGAGAATTTACATGCCTTTTCAGTACTGCACTGTGGAGAAGAAATAACATCCAGAATAAAATAGTGCATGCTGCATGGTAGTAAAGTAGTTAATAACAGAGATAGATTTCAGGGCCCTGCTCTACACACTGTGATCCAAAGGACTTTAAGTGACCCTTACTGTATTTTACCCTTTCTGGGAAGCTGAATATTTCCTCAGAGAGCTACAATAAAAATCAACTGCACAACTCGGCATAAAACATGTTATTTTACACAAAAGATTGTGAATGCGCTTCCTGTGGTGACATCAGTAAAGCGGGCCAGAGCTATACTGAGGAGGAAGATAACACAATGTTTAATTCAGCGCAGGTCTCCTGGGGTTTATGCAATTCCTAATGTATAGGTCAGAGGAGGAAGAGAGAAGCTGAAGGGCTTGGGAACTCGTTCCTGATGGTAAATAAATGTGTAGGGTGTGGAGGACTTCAAAATCCTACTGCTCTCATATTTCTGCTACACCAGGAGCAAGTAATTATCAGGCAATGCATAGCTGACAAAGATAAATGGTACAGCTGAAGAAAATGTATATATGATGGCCAGCTGTGGGCAAAGATGATTATGCATGTAAAGATCTTAAAGTGTGACCCCGCTTGCACAGAAAAAAAACAATGACCTCCAAAACAAGTAAATGCATTGCACTGATGTCAGAAAAATGTGCTTAGCATGCAGAAGTAGCATCCTAGGTTTGGATTTTAGTTGGAATACTATCTGGGTGGAGTTGCAAAACACACATATCAGATAAGGACGCCAGGAAAAAAGGCACGGGGTATAGCCGAAATTTTAAGATATTGTCTATAACAATATTTTTATCGTATCTTTATCTGAGATAGAATAATAAATATGTTAAAATAACGTTAAATAAAATATTTAATTTTAATATTTTAAGCAAAATATTGTCTATAACAGTAAAAACAAAAATATATTTACAGTTGTAAAAGGCATAGTAAAACATTGGTAAATATAAACGAAATTTTACTACAACTAAACCTAACCCTACTCTCGCACAGAACCCTTCCTCTACCGATGCCTAACTCTAAGACCCCCCCGGTGGTGCTTAACCCCAAGACACCCCTGGTGGTGCCTAACCCTAAAGACCCCCTGGTGGTGCCTTACCCTAAAACCCCCCTTCCTGACGCCTAAGCCTAATATTCCCTTCCTGACACCTAACCCTAAAACCCCTTTTCTCCACCGCAAATAACGTTAATATAAAAAGCGATACATTTCTATGATATATAAGTTCAAAATAATAATTTACAAAACACTAATTCTCAAAACAAAAAAAAACTGTTTTTGCGATAAATTCTCACCTGCTATTTATTGGGCACCCAAATGTCTTCTTTGGCGCCCAATAGCAAATATTTTGCATTGGCACCTAAGGGCGGCCAAATAGTCCTTTAGCCCCAGGCGCCCAAATTTCCTGATTTTTCGAAAAACTTCTAGACAGTTAATTGTCTTCTCTATAGAGGTGCACTGCAGTAAGAGGAACATTTAGGTTGCTATATGTATTTCCTTTTAAAGAATTGCCTACATTTGACATTCTGAATACCCAATGTAATGCTGGCCACACAGTGAGTGTGCATGCTATTGGGTGCTCTTCACATAGGTAAAGGAGGTGATTTTTATCGCTTGGTGATCTGTTCCTGGCTTGCTTAGGATAAGGAAGCACTTTTCTCTACTTTTCACGAGCCATTCATTTTAGAGAGCCTTACAGTTCAGCTTGCAATACAATAACATTTTAGAAAGCTCTTTTCTCTCATAGGACTGTGATGGATTTTGTCATTTGCCGAAAGTCATCACCCGAAGACCTTTCACATAATTACCCTTAAAGTTTGCATAGCATTTATTAATCATGAGCCCTCAAAATGCCAAAGCTACTATGACCATCAAATGATAAATGCAGCTAATGTTACATCCGACACATGAAATAAAGGCAAACATTACCTCCGACATATGGGGACGCAGGTGGGCACTTTTTGGATATAAATTTGGGGCACCACATGGATAGATCTGGTCAAGTGCCCTGGATCGGCTCCTTCCCCCCAGTGGCAAGCCTGGTATGTATAATAAATGCATGATACAGACCACAAGCTCCATCTTTCCTGGGACTCCTCTGTGTAAGGAGTGTAAGCAGAGGAAAAAGAATTGTTTGTTAAAGGAAATGTGAAGCGGAAAAAACTAAACTTAGCTACTCACCTGCAAAGAGGGAATGTTCTGGAACCCATAGAGCCTTAGATACTCACCTACAAAAAGGGAATTCTCTGGAACCCATAGAGCCTTAGATACTCACCTACAAAGAGGGAATGCTCTGGAACCCATAGAGCCTTAGATACTCACCTAGAAAGAGGGAATGCTCTGGAACCCATAGAGCCTTAGCTACTCACCTGCAAAGAGGGAATGCTCTGGAACCCATAGAGCCTTAGATACTCACCTACAAAGAGGGAATGCTCTGGAACCCATAGAGCCTTAGATACTCACCTACAAAGAGGGAATGCTCTGGAACCCATAGAGCCTTAGATACTCACCTACAAAGAGGGAATGCTCTGGAACCCATAGAGCCTTAGATACTCACCTACAAAGAGGGAATGCTCTGGAACCCATAGAGCCTTAGATACTCACCTACAAAAGGGAATTCTCTGGAACCCATAGAGCCTTAGATACTCACCTAGAAAGAGGGAATGCTCTGGAACCCATAGAGCCTTAGATACTCACCTAGAAAGAGGGAATGCTCTGGAACCCATAGAGCCTTAGATACTCACCTAGAAAGAGGGAATGCTCTGGAACCCATAGAGCCTTAGATACTCACCTACAAAGAGGGAACGCTCTGGAACCCATAGAGCCTTAGATACTCACCTAGAAAGAGGGAATGCTCTGGAACCCATAGAGCCTCTCTCTCTCTCTGTGGGTCCTCATTCCACCACTGTCCCACCGGTGAAATTATTGGGCAAATCAGGCAGAAAAAAGTAAGGGAGGAAATGACTTCAGGATTGGCTTCAATAGCCAAACTTAAAGTGGGAAATGCTAAGAAGGATTTTTTTTACTGTACAAAAATCACTACAATCAAAACGTGGGCAGTGCAATACATATGTTATGTAAGTAAAGCAAGTATTTATCTACTTATATATTTGGGGTTTTTTAGTGAGATAGCTGACAGCTCCTTTTTAAAGCACACATGGAGTTAATAATTACCACTAGAGCACCAATAAAGAGCTACTGCAGGGGCTGGAGAAGAGCCCCATGTGGTCACACATGTGGTCACAACCCCTGCATCCCGCCTTGCTACGCCTCTGCTCCTTGACAGCCCTGTGTCTGAATAACCAGCCATTGTTTGGGTGGGGGAAGATTTTATTCCCACAAATAAACAGATGGCTTCTGAGAAATTTGTAGTTTAGCTCTTCTCATGGAAGCTGTTGGGCGTTGTTTATTTATACTGAGAATATGCAGGACTGTGATCCCAATCCATCTTTTACATTAAAGTATATTATACGCTCCTTATTTCTTTAGAACTCCACAGAACAGCTAAAGGCCTTATTTAGGAAAACCGTGCCTTAGTAATAAAAGCAAACCTGTCCTAAAAGTCCAAATCTAGACAGATGAAAACCTAAAATATGAAAAGTGTGTGAATCATTATTACAAAATTACTGTAAGTATCTTTTAGGCAAGCCTTAAATAAAAATGTATTCAAGGTTCCCACAATGCATCTGTTACCTGATTCATACAATTAGAAAGCTGCTAAATGTACTTGGGTGGTGTCAAACTTTGTGATTGGCTCACAGTGATCAGGGCATCAAGAGCCAATGAAAACAGCCTCTGACTGAGGTGAGGTACAGAACTCAGCTGCTCTGTGCCTGCGGGGGATGCACTCATGTCCCTTGCAGGGAGGCTCCGGTGTTCAAACTATACCGCATCAAGCTTAGGCAGCCACAAGTGCGGCGTAGATTTACCTAGAGGGCGGCCTGAATAAATGAATATATATTATGATTCAGCAAAATCCAGCAATAGGTATGGAAAGATTATCATTGATTTTATAAAGCACCAACATATTACGTGGTGCAGTACAGAGTAAGAAACAAACATGTGGTACATATAATAATACAGCCAATGGCAGGGCCGGTTTAAGCAACAATGGTGCCCCAGGGCAAAATAAACCTGGGCCCCCCACCAACAGATACCCCGGAGCAAAAATTGGCATTAAGGGACCTTTTTTGCAGCTGGTATAGTCAGGGTTTGAAGCCCCAATCGGTCGGAGCTCCACATTCTGGCTACCCCAGCCTGCATGGGGGACAAGGGGTTAAAAAGTTTCAGGAGGGGGGACCCCACATAATTAAAAAAAAAAATTCCCACACTCTAAACATAAAAAAAATTGGGAAAATAGGAAGAAAATGCCAGGGATCTTCATACAGCCATATTGCGGCTGTATAGCGATCCCTGGCCAAAGCGCTGCGGCTGCGTATGGACCCCCTGGAAACCCCGTCAGGAAATGTATTGCTCTTTCTTTTGATACATGTAAAATTACACTACCTTTAGGTTTGCTACTAAAAGTGACATTTACCGCATTTAAAAGTATACTTTTTTCCTTCAAAACTTTAAAATCGATTTTCTCAAAAACTATAAGGTCTTTTTGAAAAAAATGTTTTTTTCTCTTATTCCCAATGATCTCCTTAACATATCCTGCAAATTTAGGGTTTCTAGAATGTAAGGTGGATTTGCTATTAACCATTAAAGTCGGCTGTTTTTTCAATGTGTATTTTTTTCCTTTGAAAGTTTAAAATCAATTTTCTCAAAAACTATAAGGTCGATTTGAATTTTTTCCCCTCTTGTAGCCACTGGGGGCCCCTACGAGCTCTGGGGCCCTGGGGCAGCTGCCTCCTTTGTCTCTATGGTAGCGCCGGCCCTGGCCAATGGTATACAAAAGATATAGACATCGGTACATATGTATATATGTATACCTAGAGGCAGTGGCCTCGATTCACAAAGCGGTGCTAACCCAGTTAGGAACTTTAGGCGTGATAACCATTGCACCACGCTGGTGAAAAGCAAGTTTAGGCGTGATAAGTTTAGGCATAATACGTTTAGATAAGTTTTGTTCGCGCACAAAGTCCCGCACGCAAAGCAGGCGCTTAAACTCTATGCAAAGTGCACCAGACTTTCCTAGTGCAAAACATTTGATCAGCTGTGCACTGCGGTGCTAACCAAGTTGGTGCTTAAACTTATCACGCCTAAACTTATCACACCTAAACTTATCACACCTAAACTTATCATGCCTAAACAGAGTTTAGGGGCCTGATTCACAAAGCGGTGCTAACAGTTAGCACCCTGGTGAAAAGCCCTTTATCATGCCTAAACTCAGTTTAGGCATGATAAGTTTAGGTGTGATAAGTTTAGGTGTGATAAGTTTAGGCATGATAAGTTTAGGTGTGATAAGTTTTTAGGCGTGATAAGTTTAAGCACCAACTGGGTTAGCACCGCAGTGCACAGCTGATCAAAAGTTTTGCGCTAGCAAAGTCTGGTGCACTTTGCATAGAGTTTAATGGCGCTGCTTTGCGTGCGGGACTTTGCGCGCGTAATAAACTTATCTAAACTTAGCATGCCTAAACTTATCACACCTAAACTTATCATGCCTAAACTTATCATGCCTAAACTTATCATGCCTAAACTGAGTTTAGGCATGATAAAAATGGTTATCACGCCTAAAGTCTTTAACTGGGTTATCACCGCTTTGTGAATCGAGCCCTTAGTAAGGAGTACAGCTGGAGCAGTGGTAGAAGGTGAATGGCCTGTTGTATATTAAAGATTTTCTGTGGACCGCAGCAAAAAATCAGTGCCCTTTCTCACTGAGGCAATTAGTGGGCGATTAGCTCTATTCGCTGAATCACCGGCGATCGCTTGTGCTTTTTAAGGCGCTAGCGCAATACTAGCTATATGCCAGTGATCTCACTGCTACAATTCCTGCCGATCGCCGGTGATTAGCGGCAATCACAAAACATGCTACATGCAGCTCTTTTCCACGATGCAAGAGCGATCACGATTAGAGTGCTAAAAAGCGATAATTGTGATCGCTCAAAAATCACGAGAGTGTACAGTGATTTAACTGTTAATTGTGGAAAAAATCACCAGTGCAAAATGCTAGCGCTAATCACTAGCATTTTGCTATAACAAGTGAGAACGGGCCCTTTTATACTCTCTTCTTAGCAGAAATGAAGTTGCTTCACTAGTGAGGCTTTGCCAGTGTTGGATGTGAAAAAGTGTTGTATTTCATAGCCAACACAAAGTTGCTTCATAAGCTTTCTGGTAAATGCTTTGCTACAGCCGTCAGTCAGAAGATTTCTTGGAACATGTTCACTGCTGTGAAATTTGTGTTCAAAGGTATTGGCTTTAGTTTTGCCTGCTTTGTTATGTATCTCAATACATTAGGCATATTGTTAGAGAGAGAATCTGTCTATGACTATCAAAGAGGAACTGTAAGGTGCAAATAAACTCACCACCAATGTGAAGCTGGGGAAACCGAGTTCACACAGGAGAAAAAGTCCTGCAGCCAATTCAAATCCATCTTAAAAGGGTGGAACTGAATTGCGGCACAATAGCAGTGATTGTGCAGTAATTTTCAATGTGAAAGTCAGTGGTGTAGCTTTAAACCTCAGGGCCCCAATGCAGAATTTGGACCCGCCCCCCCCCCCCCCCCACCCCCACCCTACATTAAATAGCCAGGAGTAGGTGCCTCCAGTATAGGGAGCCCGGATTAGATGCCTCCAGTATAGACAGCCAGGATTAGATGCCTCTGTATAGATCGACAGGAGTCAGTACCTCAGTATAGAAAGCCAGGGATATATACCTCAGTATAGAAAGCCAGGGATATATACCTCAGTATAGAAAGCCAGGGATAGATACCTCAGTATAGAAAGCCAGGGATAGATACCTCAGTATAGAAAGCCAGGGATAGATACCTCAGTATAGAAAGCCAGGGATAGATACCTCAGTATAGAAAGCCAGGGATAGATTACTCAATATAGAAAGCCAGGGATAGATGACTCTGTATAGATCGCCAGGAGTTAGTACCTCAATATAGAAATATTGATTATTAATATTTATATATACATACACATATGACAGATTTTCCTGCATAAATAAAACCGCTAGAATTCTGACACAGGGATAGTTACCTCAGTATAGATAGTCAGGATTAGATGCCTCTGTATAGATAGTCAGGATTAGATGCCTCTGTATAGATAGTCAGGATAAGATGCCTCTGTATAGATAGTCAGGATTAGATGCCTCTGTATAGATAGTCAGGATTAGATGCCTCGGTATAGATAGTCAGGATTAGATGCCTCGGTACAGGTAGTCAGGATTAGATGCCTCTGTACAGATAGTCAGGATTAGATGCCTCTGTACAGATAGTCAGGATTAGATGCCTCTGTATAGATAGTCATGATTAGATGCCTCTGTATAGATAGTCAGGATTAGATGCCTCTGTATAGGTAGTCAGGATTAGATGCCTCTGTATAGATAGTCAGGATAAGATGCCTCTGTATAGATAGCAGGATTAGATGCCTCTGTATAGGTAGTCAGGAATAGATGCCTCTGTATAGATAGTCAGGATTAGATGCCTCGGTATAGATAGTCAGGATTAGATGCCTCGGTACAGGTAGTCAGGATTAGATGCCTCTGTACAGATAGTCAGGATTAGATGCCTCTGTACAGATAGTCAGGATTAGATGCCTCAGTATAGATAGTCAGGATTAGATGCCTCGGTATAGATAGTCAGGATTAGATGCCTCGGTACAGGTAGTCAGGATTAGATGCCTCTGTACAGATAGTCAGGATTAGATGCCTCTGTACAGATAGTCAGGATTAGATGCCTCAGTATAGATAGTCAGGATTAGATGCCTCTGTATAGATAGTCAGGATTAGATGCCTCTGTATAGGTAGTCAGGATTAGATGCCTCTGTATAGGTAGTCAGGATTAGATGCCTCTGTATAGATAGTCAGGATAAGATGCCTCTGTATAGATAGCAGGATTAGATGCCTCTGTATAGGTAGTCAGGAATAGATGCCTCTGTATAGATAGTCAGGATTAGATGCCTCGGTATAGATAGTCAGGATTAGATGCCTCGGTACAGATAGTCAGGATTAAAAACCTCTCTATAGATGGTCAGAATTAGATGCCTCTATATAGGTAGTCAGGATAAGATGCCTCTGTACAGGTAGTCAGGATTAGATGCCTCTGTACAGATAGTCAGGATTAGATGCCTCTGTATAGATGGTCAGAATTAGATGCCTCTGTATAGGTAGTCAGGATTAGATGCCTCTGTATAGGTAGTCAGGATTAGATGCCTCTGTACAGATAGTCAGGATTAGATACCTCTGTACAGATAGCCAGGATTAGATGCCTCTGTACAGTTAGTCAGGATTAGATGCCTCAGTATAGATAGTCAGGATTAGATGCCTCTGTATAGATAGTCAGGATTAGATGCCTCTGTATAGATAGTCAGGATTAGATACCCCTGTATAGATAGTCAGGATTAGATGCCTCTGTTCAGATAGTCAGGATTAGATGCCTCTGTACAGATGGTCAGGATTAGATGCCTCAGTATAGATAGTCAGGATTAGATGCCTCTGTATAGATAGTCAGGATTAGTTGCCTCTGTATAGGTAGTCAGGATTAGATGCCTCTGTACAGGTAGTCAGGATTAGATACCTCAGTATAGATAGTCAGGATTAGATGCCTCTGTATAGATAGTCAGGATAAGATGCCTCTGTACAGATAGTCAGGATTAGATGCCTCAGTATAGATAGTCAGGATTAGATGCCTCGGTATAGATAGTCAGGATTAGATGCCTCTGTATAAGTAGTCAGGATTAGATGCCTCTGTACAGATAGTCAGGATTAGATACCTCTGTATAGGTAGTCAGGATTAGATGCCTCTGTACAGATTATTATTACTTAGTATTTATATAGCGCCGACATATTACGCAGCGCTGTACAGTGTATATATATATCTTGTCACTAACTGTTCCTCAAAGGAGCTCACAATCTAATCCCTACCATTGCCATATGTCTATATTATGTAGTGTAAGTACTGTAGTCTAGGGCCAATTTTAGGGGCAGCCAATTAACTTACCCGTATGTTTTTGGAATGTGGGAGGAAACCGGAGTGCCCGGAGGAAACCCACGCAGACACGGAGAGAACATACAAACTCTTTGCAGATAGTGCCCTGGCTGGGATTCGAACCAGGGACCCAGCGCTGCAAGGCGAGAGAGCTAACCACTACGCCACCGTGCTGCCCCAGATAGTCAGGATTAGATGCCTCTGTATAGATGGTCAGAATTAGATGCCTCTGTATAGGTAGTCAGGATTAGATGCCTCTGTATAGGTAGTCAGGATTAGATGCCTCTGTACAGGTAGTCAGGATTAGATGCCTCTGTACAGATAGTCAGGATTAGATACCTCTGTACAGATAGCCAGGATTAGATGCCTCTGTGTAGGTAGTCAGGATTAGATGCCTCTGTATAGATAGTCAGGATTAGATACCTCTGTATAGATAGCCAGGATTAGATGCCTCTGTATAGATAGTCAGGATTAGATGCCTCTGTTTATATAGTCAGGATTAGATGCCTCTGTACAGGTAGTCAGGATTAGATGCCTCTGTACAGATAGTCAGGATTAGATGCCTCTGTATAGATAGTCAGGATTAGATGCCTCTGTATAGATAGTCAGGATTAGATGCCTCTGTATAGGTAGTCAGGATTAGATACCTCTGTACAGATAGTCGGGATTAGATGCCTCTGTATAGGTAGTCAGGATTAGATACCTCTGTATAGATAGTCAGAATTAGATGCCTCTGTATAGGTAGTCAGGATTAGATGCCTTTGTACAGATAGTCAGGATTAGATGCCTCTGTACAGATAGTCAGGATTAGATGCCTCTGTATAGGTAGTGAGGATTAGATGCCTCTGTACAGATAGTCAGGATTAGATGCCTCTGTACAGGTAGTCAGGATTAGATGCCTCTGTATAGATAGTCAGGATTAGATGCCTCTGTATAGATAGTCAGGATTAGATGCCTCTGTATAGATGGTGAGGATTAGATGCCTCAGTATAGATAGTCAGGATTAGATGCCTCTGTATAGATAGTCAGGATTAGATGCCTCTGTATAGATAGTCAGGATTAGATACCTCTGTATAGATAGTCAGGATTAGATGCCTCGGTATAGATAGTCAGGATTAGATGCCTCGGTATAGATAGTCAGGATTAGATGCCTCTGTACAGATAGTCAGGATTAGATGCCTCTTTATAGGTAGCCAGGATTAGATGCCTCTGTATAGACAGTTAGGATTAGATGCCTCTGTACAGATAGTCAGGATTAGATGCCTCTGTACAGATAGTCAGGATTATATGCCTCTGTACAGATAGTCAGGATTATATGCCTCTGTACAGATAGTCAGGATTAGATGCCTCGGTATAGATAGTCAGGATTAGATGCCTCTGTACAGATAGTCAGGATTAGATGCCTCTTTATAGGTAGCCAGGATTAGATGCCTCTGTATAGACAGTTAGGATTAGATGCCTCTGTACAGATAGTCAGGATTAGATGCCTCTGTACAGATAGTCAGGATTATATGCCTCTGTACAGATAGCCAGCATTAGATGCCTCTGTATAGATAGTCGGGATAGTCAGGATTAGATGCCTCTGTATAGGTAGTCAGCATCTCTCTACAGATAGTCAGGATTAGATACCTCTGTACAGATAGTCAGGATTAGATTCCTCTGTACAGATAGCCAGGATTAGATGCCTCTGTATAGGTAGTCAGGATTAGATGCCTCTGTATAGATAGATAGTCAGGATTAGATACCTCTGTATAGATAGTCAGGATTAGATGCCTCTGTACAGATAGTCAGGATTAGATGCCTCTGTACAGATAGTCAGGATTAGATGCCTCAGTATAGATAGTCAGGATTAGATGCCTCTGTATAGATAGTCAGGATTAGATGCCTCTGTATAGGTAGTCAGGATTAGATGCCTCTGTACAGGTAGTCAGGATTAGATACCTCAGTATAGATAGTCAGAATTAGATGCCTCTGTATAGATAGTCAGGAATAGATGCCTCTGTATAGGTAGTCAGGAATAGATGCCTCTGTATAGGTAGTCAGGATTAGATGCCTCAGTATAGATAGTCAGGATTAGATGCCTCGGTACATATAGTCAGGATTAGATACCTCTATATAGATGGTCAGAATTAGATGCCTCTGTATAGGTAGTCAGGATAAGATGCCTCTGTACAGATAGTCAGGATTAGATACCTCTGTACAGGTAGTCAGGATTAGATACCTCTGTATAGGTAGTCAGGATTAGATGCCTCTGTATAGGTAGTCAGGATTAGATGCCTCTGTATAGATAGCCAGGATTAGATAGCCAGGATTAGATGCCTCTGTATAGATAGTCAGGATTAGATGCCTCGTTACAGATAGTCAGGATTAGATGCCTCTGTACAGATAGTCAGGATTGGATACCTCTGTATAGATAGCCAGGATTAGATGCCTCTGTATAGATAGTCAGGATTAGATGCCTCGGTACAGATAGTCAGGTTTAGATGCCTCTGTACAGGTAGTCAGGATTAGATGCCTCTGTATAGATAGTCAGGATTAGATGCCTCGGTACAGATAGCCAGGATTAGATGCCTCGGTATAGATAGCCAGGATTAGATGCCTCAGTATAGATAGTCAGGATTAGATGCCTCTGTATAGATAGTCAGGATTAGATGCCTCGGTATAGATAGCCAGGATTAGATGCCTCTGTACAGATAGTCAGGATTAGATGCCTCTTTATAGGTAGCCAGGATTAGATGCCTCTGTATAGACAGTTAGGATTTGATGCCTCTGTACAGATAGTCAGGATTAGATGCCTCTGTACAGATAGTCAGGATTATATGCCTCTGTACAGATAGTCAGAATTATATGCCTCTGTACAGATAGTCAGGATTAGATGCCTCGGTATAGATAGTAAGGATTAGATGCCTCTGTACAGATAGTCAGGATTAGATGCCTCTTTATAGGTAGCCAGGATTAGATGCCTCTGTATAGACAGTTAGGATTAGATGCCTCTGTACAGATAGTCAGGATTAGATGCCTCTGTACAGATAGTCAGGATTATATGCCTCTGTACAGATAGTCAGGATTATATGCCTCTGTACAGATTCTGTACAGAGGCATATAATCCTGACTATCTGTACAGAGGCATATAATCCTGACTATCTGTACAGAGGCATCTAATCCTGACTATCTGTACAGATAGCCAGGATTAGATGCCTATGTATAGATAGTCAGGATAGTCAGGATTAGATGCCTCTGTATAGGTAGTCAGCATCTCTGTACAGATAGTCAGGATTAGATGCCTATGTATAGATAGTCAGGATAGTCAGGATTAGATGCCTCTGTATAGGTAGTCAGCATCTCTGTACAGATAGTCAGGATTAGATACCTCTGTACAGATAGTCAGGATTAGATTCCTCTGTACAGATAGCCAGGATTAGATGCCTCTGTATAGGTAGTCAGGATTAGATGCCTCTGTATAGATAGTCAGGATTAGATGCCTCTGTACAGATAGTCAGGATTAGATGCCTCTGTATAGGTAGTCAGGAATAGATGCCTCTGTATAGGTAGTCAGGATTAGATGCCTCGGTATAGATAGTCAGGATTAGATGCCTCGGTACATATAGTCAGGATTAGATACCTCTGTATAGATGGTCAGAATTAGATGCCTCTGTATAGGTAGTCAGGATAAGATGCCTCTGTACAGATAGTCAGGATTAGATACCTCTGTACAGGTAGTCAGGATTAGATACCTCTGTATAGGTAGTCAGGATTAGATGCCTCTGTATAGGTAGTCAGGATTAGATGCCTCTGTATAGATAGTCAGGATTAGATACCTCTGTATAGATAGCCAGGATTAGATGCCTCTGTATAGATAGTCAGGATTAGATGCCTCGTTACAGATAGTCAGGATTAGATGCCTCTGTACAGGTAGTCAGGATTAGATACCTCTGTATAGATAGCCAGGATTAGATGCCTCTGTATAGATAGTCAGGATTAGATGCCTCGGTACAGATAGTCAGAATTAGATGCCTCTGTACAGGTAGTCAGGATTAGATGCCTCTGTACAGATAGTCAGGATTAGATGCCTCTGTATAGGTAGTCAGGATTAGATACCTCTGTATGGATGGTCAGAATTAGATGCCTCTGTACAGAGAGTCAGGATTAAATACCTCTGTATAGATGGTCAGAATTAGATGCCTCTGTATAGGTAGTCAGGATTAGATGCCTCTGTACAGATAGTCAGGATTAGATGCCTCTGTACAGGTAGTCAGGATTAGATGCCTCTGTATAGATAGTCAGGATTAGATGCCTCTGTATAGATAGTCAGGATTAGATGCCTCTATATCGATGGTGAGGATTAGATGCCTCAGTATAGATAGTCAGGATTAGATGCCTCTGTATAGATAGTCAGGATTAGATGCCTCTGTATAGATAGTCAGGATTAGATGCCTCTGTATAGATGGTCAGGATCAGATGCCTCTGTACAGGTAGTCAGGATTAGATGCCTCTGTATAGATAGTCAGGATTAAATGCCTCTGTATAGATAGTCAGGATTAGATGCCTCTGTACAGATGGTCAGGATTAGATGCCTCTGTATAGGTAGTCAGGAATAGGTACCTCAGTATAGATAGTCAGGATTAGATGCCTCTGTATAGATAGTCAGGAATAGGTACCTCTGCATAGGTAGCCAGGCGGAGGGGGGAACTCAGCAGCACAGACCAGCAGCAGCTCAGCAGTCTTCAGATACTTACTTAGCCCGCGATCCACTCACTGCAGCTACAAACTTCTTCCTGTCTTCAGCTTCGTTCCAGCTCACAGTAAGAGCGCCCCCTAGGGAACACAAGAGCAGGAAGAAGTTTGTAGCAGCGTGTGGATCGTGGCAAAGTGAGTATCTGATGACTCCCTCAGCGGCAGCACGGTCCCTCAGTGGCAGCAGTTATTTTCTCTTAAAAAAATAGGATGTATCATGAAAGTAGCATACATGTTAGTATATTTGTTAGTATGACCTAACCTGTCACTGCTTCCACACAAAACCCTACTCTGCCGGGCAACTTTTGGCTGTCTCAACTTGAAATACACCATATTGTAAATTGTGCTGCATTCCATAGATAAGGCATGTAATCCTCAGAGGTCTTCTCAGTAATAGAAACACTAGAAACACTAGCAGAATTACAGATGATAGAGCTAATACACCGCTAATTGGACATACTGCTCTTCTTAAATAATAACACAACTTTTCTTCCTCTTTGCAGCTACAACAGAGCAACAGGCAGTGTCCTTCGAAATGGAAATGTCGCAATCTGGATTCAGTGCTCACTATGCTAAGGTAAAATACAGTATACAAGCAAAGGCTATGCTTCCTGTTATAAATTCATCAAGAATTCTTTAGCTAAATAAAGATATTCAGGGCGGCCATCAGGGGGGACAACTGACACTGTAGTGAGGGGCCCAGGTCTTCTGGGGGTCCTGGGCCCCCTTCCAAAGTGCAGGAAGGGCTGCATGTGCTGGCTGCGGGCCTGTGGCTCACTAACCAGCACACCGCGTTCCAGTACTGAGAGAAGAGTGACATCAGCTCTTGAAAGTGGGGAGCATATGAGTGAGCCCGCTACAGCAGACTTTCTATACTGGGGCACCACCTATATCTGGCTACAGGCTACCTACACAGGGCCACCACCTATACCTGGCTACCTATACTGGGGCTGGAACCACCTATACCTGGCTACCTATACTGGGGCACCATCTATACCTGGCTACCTATACTGGGGCATCACCTATACTTGGCTACCTTTACTGATGGCACTACCTGTACCTGGCTACCTATACTGGGGCACCACCTATACTTGGCTACTTATACTGGGGTGCCTATAGCTTGCTACCTATACTGGGAGCACCTGTACCTGGCTAACCTATACTGGTGCACCACCCATACCAGGCTACCTATACTCAGGGCAACTATACCATCCTATTTATACCGGGGAACCACCTATAGTTGAACACCTATACTGGGGCACCTGTATCTTGCTGGCCTATACTGGGGCACCACCTATAGCTGGCTACTTATACTGGGGGAGCCTATACCTGGATACGCGTAAACGCAGATATCCGAACGCATTATTCGCGGATATCCGACCTATTCAGATATCTGGATAAAAAAAAGGAGGTGCCCTTTAAAATGCTTCCAAAACCGTTTTGGAAGGTGAAAAACACCCCCTCCACCCTCCTGGTTAGCGCATTTGTCTGTTAACGGAAAGGTTGGTGGTTCAAACCCACCCAGGGACGGCCTTGCCTTTTGTGTTCAACAGTTGTCCGAAGAGAACCCCAGATAGCCATTTAGCAGCAACTGCATGCACAGTCTCTGTGGCGCAATTGATTAGTGCATTTGGCTGTTAACCAAAAGGTTGGTGGTTCAAGCCCACCCAGGGACGGCCTTGCCATGCCTTTTGTGTTCAACAGTTGTCCGAAGAGAACCCCAGATAGCCATTTAGCAGCAACTGCATGCACAATCTCTGTGGTGCAATTGGTTAGTGCATTTGTCTGTTAACCAAAAGGTTATTGGTTCAAACCCACCCAGGGACGGCCTTGCCTGTTGTGTTCAACAGTTGTCTGAAGAGAACCCCAGATAGCTATTTAGCAGTAACTGCATGCACATTCTCTGTGGCGCAATTGATTAGTGCATTTGGCTGTTAACCGAAAGGTTGGTGGTTCAAGCCCACCCAGGGATGGCCTTGCCTTTGCACTAAACAATTGCGCCACAGAGACTGTGCATGCAGTTGCTGCACCGCAGGATGCTGAATATGTTTCCAAGATGTGGCCTTTTTTGATAATTGGCATACAGGCATATAATGGTGCACACTCACTGTTTCTCTCCCTTGCTGATTTGCAAGAAAATAAACACAGCCTATCTCCTCCAATGTAAGTGTGTGTTTTGTAATCATGCAGGACTGGGTGATGCTCGGCGCAGTTGGAGCCTATGACTGGAACGGGACCGTTGTCATGATGAATTCTGATGCTATTGTCAACCCCGGAAATAATTCATTTCAGACAAGAGCAGAAGAAAGAAATGAACCGTTGGCTGCTTACCTAGGTCAGTGACTGTTCTGTTTCTTTACAGATTCATCTAGAACATTTGAATGATATCCCTTCAAGAAAAACTTCCTGATTGTTAAAAACCTGTTACAACATATATATCCTAGTCCAAATTTGTGGCAAGGCCACATGAGCGCGGGCCAAGGGTGGCAGGATAGAAGGGACGGCCAGCACTCGGTTAGTTAATAGCCTGATATGCTGGCCGCGAGCAATACACAGACCCGGTCCGCAGCTGCCCTGCTCTCTGTGCATGTTGCTGGGGGGTGGCTACAGACTCGGGCATTGCAAAGTTGTGAGGGGAGAAACAGCAGCTGCCAGTCACATACCTCTCTGCTCCCCTCCAGCAATTGCGTTCCAACAATTTAAATTAAAAGGGCCCTAAATCCTTATTTTTATCTAATAATCTTTGTTATCTTTCCTTTGGACTCCTTCACAATGCTTCTCTGTTGAATTATCTCACCTTACTTATTAACTCAAAATGCATCCCTCCTTAAGTGACTGAACCCATTATTTATTTTTCCTTATCTAATTCAACTCATGATTTATCTCTCCTTAAAGGACAACCGAGGCGAAAATAAACTAATGAAATAAACGATTGTATCTATTCTATGTATTCCACAGTTTTATTTTATGTTTAAATCTACTTTTTAAGTTTTAACTATTTTATTGTTTTTGCTCAATGACACATTCATTGAAGTATGCCAGAGCTAAAAATCTATGAACTATTGACCCTTTTTATCTCTTTCCTGCTCTCAGAAGCCATTTTCTGATAGGAAAGTGTTTTATAGTTGGAATTTCTTATCAGTGAGGGTCACACTGTAGTCACTTCCTGTGTGAGTCAGGACTGAGTCAGCCACTTGCATACCTGATATTTAACTCTTTCAGGCAGAGAAAGAAAAAAAGGAACACAGCATAGTTATTTGTGTGCTAGGCACTGTACATACCCATGTCGATCTCATCATGTCACATATCACCTCGGTAATACTTAAGAAGGAGAATGAAAGCAGATCTGGCACCGGCTGCAGTTAACCAATTTCCTTTAATCCAGTGGGTACAGCATACAGACAGGTAGTGAAAGGGTCGGCCTAACAGCCGTTTCGCAGGTCTCCCTGCTTCTTCAGAGGCACATAGATAGGGCACGTAAAAAGGCTCCCCCATATATATACATAGTGTACTATAAACCTACCTCCCCCTCTGATTCCATAGCGCTAGTGGGAGACGCCTGCCGCGGCCGTTCGGGTCCGTCCCTTCCGGGAACGCCCCTCTGATGTCATAGAACCTATTAGGCGGCGGTTTCCTCACCAATCAGCGCTACACAAAGGCCGGTATCAGCCGGCCAATAGACGCACAGCGGGGGACGGCAAGCTACAGAGGACAAAAAACTGTTGTAACCATAGTGATGACCACGCTGGGCGCATTTCCAAACAGCGTGGTGTCAGATCATTCCTCCGACTACACCAATATGGAAAAGCACAGTTATTTAAATGAAAAAACATTTCCTCTGTTTTATTACACCACAGTTACCATGAGTTCTATAATTTGCAAGAATAGCACATGATTTTACATGTATCAGGACCTATCAGGAACACCCAGTCCGGTATGTCCCATTATCCCATAAAGAACAGGTTATGTCCATAAGCTTTCGCCTAATCTCAAACTCAGCAAACTACAGTCCTCAGAGCAAGGCATAGAATTGATGCTGGTAGGTCAGCTTACCGACCAGAGTCCATTCAGATATCTTCATGCCCAATTACAGGGGAGCCTTCTGGTACCCTAAAGACAGGGACAAAAAACACAACAATAAATAATTATTATAAATATGAAAATTACAAACAAACAAGGTAAGTTAAAAACATTACAGTGAGGCATTCCTAAAAGGATTTTGGCAAGACACTTTCGTTTAGGAAAAAAGTTGGGATAAACATCCCATACAGTAGCATCAGAGACACGAAAAAATGCTCAATATTTTTCAAGAAAACAGTAAAGCTCATTCCTTTCGTTAAGGCCCAGACGTCCACAGGCCTTTGTTCTAGATATCCACTTAGCTTCTTCCTGTCTAAGAAGTTTTTCCCAGTCCCCCCCTCTCCTCGGTTGGTCCACTGCCTTTATACAAGTAAACCTTAAAGGGGAATTCACATTTTCATGGGCCTCTAGAACATGTTTAATCATACGTCCTGCTCCTTTCTTAGTTTTAAGCGAATTTACGTGTTCCTGAAACCTTGTACAAAGTTGCCTAGTGGTCATTCCAATATAAAAGCGATCGCAGGGGCAGAGTATTGCATATACCACATGTGTTGAACGACAGTGTAAGAAATCTTTAATCCGGATTGTTTCACCACCCAGTATAATGTGTTTCCCTGGCACAAATTTGAGACAGTGATTGCAATTCCCACATTTAAAACAACCTTTAGGTTTTAGACTTGTCAACCAATCCATGAATGGAATTTTTTAATTTTCTTGCCATAGGTGAGTATTCAAAAACCAAAGGTGGAGGATGGGGAATTAATTACAAAAGGCTACAGGAAACCCACATCCACAAATAACATCCTTCTTTATTCCTGTTATCACCCAGAACATGTAAAAAATGCGATCCCTTACAGCCAGTTTATTTGTTTAAAAAGAAACAACAGCAAAAATTCAGATTTTTTGGAACAAAGTTTTGAATTAGGACGGAGATTCCTGTCCCGGGGTTACCCTCTGTCCCTCATTGTCACGGCCTTTAAGAGGGCCGATGAAAAATCGAGAACTGAACTGCTCAGTAGAAAGAGGAAAAAGAAGGGGAAGGGAGGAGATATGGCCCCTGGGGTACCTTTGGTTTTTGAATACTCACCTATGGCAAGAAAATTAAAAAATTCCATTCATAGAAACTGGGGAGACCTTAGATTAAACCCTGTTCTAGGGAAAAAAACTCCCTGAGAAACCCCTCATTACATTCCGCAGGGCCCAAACAATTGGGGATGTCATAGTGAGAAGTGAATGTAGAGCAGAGAAACAGTTGGATTGGTTGACAAGTCTAAAACCTAAAGGTTGTTTTAAATGTGGGAATTGCAATCACTGTCTCAAATTTGTGCCAGGGAAACACATTATACTGGGTGGTGAAACAATCCGGATTAAAGATTTCTTACACTGTCGTTCAACACATGTGGTATATGCAATACTCTGCCCCTGCGATCGCTTTTATATTGGAATGACCACTAGGCAACTTTGTACAAGGTTTCAGGAACACGTAAATTCGCTTAAAACTAAGAAAGGAGCAGGACGTATGATTAAACATGTTCTAGAGGCCCATGAAAATGTGAATTCCCCTTTAAGGTTTACTTGTATAAAGGCAGTGGACCAACCGAGGAGAGGGGGGGACTGGGAAAAACTTCTTAGACAGGAAGAAGCTAAGTGGATATCTAGAACAAAGGCCTGTGGACGTCTGGGCCTTAACGAAAGGAATGAGCTTTACTGTTTTCTTGAAAAATATTGAGCATTTTTTCGTGTCTCTGATGCTACTGTATGGGATGTTTATCCCAACTTTTTTCCTAAACGAAAGTGTCTTGCCAAAATCCTTTTAGGAATGCCTCACTGTAATGTTTTTAACTTACCTTGTTTGTTTGTAATTTTCATATTTATAATAATTATTTATTGTTGTGTTTTTTGTCCCTGTCTTTAGGGTACCAGAAGGCTCCCCTGTAATTGGGCATGAAGATATCTGAATGGACTCTGGTCGGTAAGCTGACCTACCAGCATCAATTCTATGCCTTGCTCTGAGGACTGTAGTTTGCTGAGTTTGAGATTAGGCGAAAGCTTATGGACATAACCTGTTCTTTATGGGATAATGGGACATACCGGACTGGGTGTTCCTGATAGGTCCTGATACATGTAAAATCATGTGCTATTCTTGCAAATTATAGAACTCATGGTAACTGTGGTGTAATAAAACAGAGGAAATGTTTTTTCATTTAAATAACTGTGCTTTTCCATATTGGTGTAGTCGGAGGAATGATCTGACACCACGCTGTTTGGAAATGCGCCCAGCGTGGTCATCACTATGGTTACAACAGTTTTTTGTCCTCTGTAGCTTGCCGTCCCCCGCTGATACCGGCCTTTGTGTAGCGCTGATTGGTGAGGAAACCGCCGCCTAATAGGCTCTATGACATCAGAGGGGCGTTCCCGGAAGGGACGGACCCGAACGGCCGCGGCAGGCGTCTCCCACTAGCGCTATGGAATCAGAGGGGGAGGTAGGTTTATAGTACACTATGTATATATATATGGGGGAGCCTTTTTACGTGCCCTATCTATGTGCCTCTGAAGAAGCAGGGAGACCTGCGAAACGGCTGTTAGGCCGACCCTTTCACTACCTGTCTGTATGCTGTACCCACTGGATTAAAGGAAATTGGTTAACTGCAGCCGGTGCCAGATCTGCTTTCATTCTCCTTCTTAAGTATTACCTTGGTTTATGGATGTGAGCACGGTGTTATTTGTGACCAGAATCCAGTGCTGCTTCCAGTCCCTATTTTTGAGTGCCGGTCACACTGCTTTTTTTCTCTTTAACAAAACATATCACCTCGGGTATCCTTTAACTGACTTAACTCATGGTTTATCTCTCCTTATTTGACTTAGCTCATAAATGTTCTCTCCTTATCCTTTTATCTTATGCATTTGCTCTCCCTACAGCAGAAAAATAGGTAAGCTATGTGAACCAACTCCCTTATCTGTTTATTACAATATTTATCTCTCTTTATATGCCTCAACTCATGGTTTATCTTCCAAACCATAAACCATCATTATTTTTCTTTATCTGTCTTACCTCATTATTCATCTCCCCTTATCCGTCATACCTCATGATTTATTTCTCCTTATCTGTTTATTTAAAAATAAATTACGTTTCCTTATAGCTGCAGGGAAAAAAGGTGAGGTAATTTATGAGATAAATGTAGTGAATCAGCCCCATAATTGTTGGGATATATAAAATGTTATATAGTCCAATATATAGAGTCATCATCAGCATCATTAATCTAGGAGTAGTATTGACCCTTTCAGTGGGTCAGAGGTGATCAGTGTAAACCTTCAGCGCTAATTAAACAAGTCCACCACCACAAGCACCATAAAACTAAATGCGCTTACCAGATTGCTACAGACCTTAATTACAGGGTCTGTAACATATTATTATTATTATTTATTGTATTTATAAAGCGCCAACATATTACGCAGCGCTGCACAATAGATAAATGGGTTAACATACAGGTAGAACATACAGAAACTCACAACAAAACAAGATCATGCAAATGATTTGATAACAATACAGTGTCATAGGTCAAGATAGAGACTGTTCGAGTCTACAAGAGGGGTGGTTGTGAGTAAGATTGCATAATCAAGCTGGATACATTAGGGAGGAGGGACCTGCCAGAGGCTTACAATCTAAAGGGTGGGGGTGGAGACAATAGGTGTGTGTTTTGAGAGGGGGTCTAACAGAACATATTATGGTGCTGGTGTAGGGGGTATGCGAGCGTGAAGAGGTGAGTCTTGAGAGCTTGTTTGAAGGTATTAAAGGTGGGGGCGAGTCTGACGGCTGGTGGGAGAGAGTTCCAGAGAGTAGGGGAGCCCTGGTGAAGTCCTGCAATCGTGCGTGTGACTGAGTTATGCGTGGTGCGACTAGGCGCAGGTCATTGGAGGATCGGAGGGGGCGGGCTGGTATGTGCCTGTGAACCAGATCAGAGATGTAGGTCGGGCAGGTCTTGTGCACTGATTTGTAGGCCAAGCACAGGATTTTGAAATTGATCCTAAAGCTGATGGGGAGCCAGTGTAGTGCTTTACAGAGCGGAGTTGTAGAGGCTAACATAGCATGATAAGGTCAGCGGCCGGTATCTTCCCAGCTGGCCTCCTCTCCCAATACAGGTATCCACAATAGTTCACAGGCTCTCACATGTGGCAATTCCACAAACCAAGCATAAAAGATAATAATAAACTCATCTAAGCATATCAGTCTTATGCTGGGTACACACTATGAGATTTTCTGGTTGCTTTACTGTCAGATCGATTATTTCCAACATGTCCGATTTGCTTTTCGATCAATTTCCGAGCTTTTTCCGTTCGATTTTCGTGCACTTTAATAGGAAATCGATCGGAAATTGCTCAGAAAACGATCGGAAAGCAAATCAAACATGTTGGAAATAATCGATCTGACAGTAAATCGACCAGAAAATCTCATAGAGTGTACCCAGCATAAAATGTAATAGCAGTTTGGTTAAAAACAGACAATAAAAGATCACTCACATCTGGGTCCTTGTAACAGGGACCCAAAGCAGATTACAGCGTTGAAATGATACAGGACACCGTCCAGCCAAATCAGAATCAGAATCAGAATCAGAATCATTTTTATTTCGCCAAGCATGACAGGGTCATGCCTGGAATTGGATTTGGCGCATACAGAGCTCAGCAACAAACATGACAGTGGTGCAGTATACAGGAGACATACACGATAACACAATTAACCAGATAATACAGTTGCATTTAACAAAAAAAAAAAAAAAAAAAAAATACTATGGGTAACGATGCCAGTCTATGAGGTCTGTGTGGAAAAGGGCAGCCAGGGCCCTTACAGTTCCGAGCAGACAGAATGTCTGTGACAGGGCCAGTCTGTGAACCTAAGATGGTGCGGGTGAAGGCAGAACATGGGAGGAGTTCAGGAGGTTGACGGCAGAGGGGAAGAACGAGTTCCTGTGCCTCGTAGTCCTGGTGGGGATGACCCGGAATCTCCGCCCTGAACGTAGGCGACTGAAGTAGCACTGGCCAGGGTGGGAGGGGTCGTTTGCTATCTTCAGCGCTCTAGTGCGCAGTCTCGAGTTGTAAAGTAGGTCAAGTGAAGGGAGGGGTTTCCCGATGGTTCTCTCTGCTGATCTAATGACCCTCTGGAGCTTTAGCCTGTCACTGGCGGAGGAACCAGCGTACCAGACCAGGATGGAAGAGCAGAGGATAGATTCTGTGGTGGCAGTGTAGAATCTTGTGAGAACCTGATGGGGCATGCCAAACTTTTTCAGCTGGCAAAGGAAGAAGAGTCTTTTTTGGGCCTTCGCCAGGGTGGAGTTAGTGTTGGCCTTCCATCTGAGGTCATTTGAGATGGTGGTGCCCAAGAGACGGACACAGGGAACTATCGCCACGTCAGTGCCTTCAATCTGGATTGGTAGTGGTGGGAGAGCTTGCTTCCTGAAATCGATAATCATCTCCACGGTTTTTCCTGTGTTAAGTACCAGCTTGTTCTCCCTGCACCAGTGACAGATTCTGTCTACCTGTTGACGATAGGCACTCTCATCATTTTTTGTGACAAGGCCCACGATAGTGGTGTCATCTGCAAATTTGATAACTTTGACAGAGTCCGCTGTGGATCTGCAGTTGTTCGTGTAGAGGGAGAACAGCATTGGAGACAAGACGCAGCCTTGTGGAGCCCCCATATTGGTGGTCTGTGGTAGAGAGGAGATGTTACCCAGCTTGACAGATTGTGACCTGTTGGATAGGAAGTCCGTGATCCAAAGGCGTAGGGTGGGATGTACCCCGAGTGCTGCCAGACCCTCCTGCAGTGTGCATGGACAGATGGTGTTGAAGGCCGAACTGAAGTCCAGGAGGAGTATTCTGGCATAAGAGTCTGGCCTGTCCAGGTGGTCGCCAATGAGCTTCAGGCAGATATTAATGGCATCATCGGTGGACCTGTTTGCTCTGTACGCAAACTGGAATGGGTCAAGTAGGGGCATGGTGAGGGACTTCAGGAAGGACAGGACAACTCTTTCAAGGGTCTTCATGATAACAGATGTTAGTGCCACAGGCCTGAAGTTGTTGAGGTCAGTGACTCCCTGCTTTTTGGGGACAGGAATGATGGTGGACCTCTTTAGGCATGCAGGAACTTTGCCCAACTGAAGTGACTTGTTGTAAATGGTGGTGAGAATGGGGGCAAGTTGCTGTGAGCAGGACTTCAGGCAGGCAGGGGACACACCGTCAGGGCCAGAGGCTTTTCTGGGGTTCAGTGTTGACAGGTGGTGCCTGACGTCGGATTCACACACTACCAGCGGGGGTGGACTTAGACTAGAGGTGTGGTCTGCTGGGGTCAGAGGGGTATCGGACAGTGACAGATGCCCCGCAGGTGAGTCCTGGCACTCAAACCTACAGTAGAATTTGCTGAGTTCCTCAGCGAGTTCGATACTAGGTGTGGCATGTTGTGGGGGAGACTTGTAATTGGTGGCAGCTTTAAGGCCATTCCATACGGCACGTGAATCGTTTGAGCAGAGGTTTTGTTTCATCCTCTCAGCGAACTCTCGCTTGGCAGCCTTCAGTTCACGGTTAAGGTTGTTTCTCTCCCTCCTGTAGTCCACACGGTTGCCTGACTTATGCGCAGCTTCTTTGCTCTTCCGTAGTTGCCGCAGCTTATTGGAGAACCATGGCTTATTGTTCGGGAATACTTTGTACGATTTGGTTGGTACACAGGAGTCCTCACAAAAGCTGATGTACGAGGTAACGTTCTCCACCCACTCATCCAGGTTAGGTGCTTCTAGAGCCTTCCAGTCTGTACAGTCGAAGCATGCTTGAAGTTGGAGCTTGGCCTCAGCTGACCAGACTTTGGAGGACTTGAGGACCGGTTTTGCTGACTCCAGGCGCCTCTTGTAGGTAGGGATGAGATGGATAAGGCAGTGGTCTGAGGAGCCCAGTGCAGCCCATGGGGCAGCTTTGTATGCATCCTTCAGGACGGTGTAGCAGTGGTCGAGTGTGGCTGAGTCTCTGGTGGGGCAGGCAACATGCTGGTGATAGCGTGGCAGTTCATGGCGGAGGTTGGCTCTATTGAAGTCGCCCATAACTATGAACAACGAGTCTGGGAGGGACGCCTCCCACTGGGAAATGGAGTCGCTCAGGTCAAGCAAGGCAGATTTGACATTGGCATCTGGTGGAATGTACACTCCGACAAGGACGTATGAAGAGAATTCCCTTGGTGAGTATATTGGCCTACAGTTGACAAGGAGGAGCTCAAGGTCTGGGGAGCATTTCCTGGCTAGAACTGTGATGTTGGGGCACCATGCCGAGCTGATGAGGAAACAGATGCCACCGCCTCTCTTTTTCCCAGACAGAACAGTGTCACGGTCAGCTCGGGTGAGGCTGAAACCCGGGAGTTGAATGGCCTCGTCGGGGATATCCTTGTGGAGCCAAGTCTCTGTGAAGCAAAGGACTGGAGTGTTCACACTGAGATTGCTCCTCTCGCAGAGAAGGAGCAGTTCGTCCAGCTTGTTGGGGAGGGAGCGAACGTTTGCTAGGAGGATTGAGGGAATGGCTGACCTTAAACCTTTCCTCCTTAGCCTCACGAGTGCACCTGAGCGACAGCCTCTACGCCTCTGTCCCTCGTGGAACCTTGGAGCAGAAGCTGAGATTAGATGGACGTGGCTCCAGACAGAGTCATATAGTTGCGTGCCCTCGTGGGATGGGGTACCGGATGCTTCCCACTGAAGGAGCTGGGATCTGGTATGGGAGATGCGACAGGGCAGTGGACCAATAGGAGCAGAGTCGCAGCTGACGTTGAGTCGACGAACGGGGGTGATGGCGGAGCGCCATTGGCTGCTGGGGGGTGGCATGGCCGGGAGTGAGAGGGAACAGCCCAGACCATATGCCCCAGTGCAGGTAACCAGATCAGCACAGCCCAAGTGCCACCGTGCAGGTAAGCAGAGCTAACAGTTCATATGCCCCCGTGTAGGTAATCAGAACAATGCAGTCGATATGCCCCAGTACAGGTAGACAGGGCAACACAGTCCATATGAGCCAGAGCAGGTAATCAGGTCTACGCAGTTAATCAGCACAGACATATGCACAGACATCAAATAGTGATAAAGTAGCATGTGTTGCACACAGTGGCATAGCTAAGGAGTTTTGACCCTCAGTGCAAGTTTTACACTGGGTCCCCAATTACTCTATCTATACACAACAATTCATATGACACAACAGAACGTTCCAAGGACATCCACAGTATGAGAGGTATAGGCAGAAGATGGGAACAGTTTGTTAGTAGAGATGAGCGTAATGACGTAATTACGGTTTCGCGAAATTTCGTGTAATTACGATTATGGCCGTAAGTACATAATCGTAATGAAGAAGGATTTCGCGAAATTTCGCGTAACCGTAATTTTCGCATTACAGTGGGTATTATGAAATTAATGCGTATGGCCATGGTCCTAAGCGGAAAAGTTGACGCATGGATCAATGTTAGGTAGCCGCCGACTTTAATGATTAATAGCAAAGCCCCCTTAAATGCTAAGAGCCTCAAATTTGGAGAATATATTAAGGAGATCATGAGGAATAAGAGGAAAAATTTTTTTTAAAAAAAGACCTTATAGTTTTTGAGAAAATCGATGTTAAAGTTTCAAAGTAAAAATGTATACATTTAAAAACCCGCCGACTTTAACGGTTAATAGCAAAGCCTGCTTAAAGTTTAGGAACACCAAATTCCTAGGGTATATTAAGGGGATCAGTGGGAATAAAAGGAAAACATTTTTTTTCAAAAAGACCTTATAATTTTTGAGAGAATCGATTTTTAAGTTTCAAGGGCAAAAATGTATTTTAAATGCGGAAAATGTCCGGTTTTTTTGCACAGGTAACAATAGTGTATTATTTTCATAGATTCCCCCAAGTGGGAAGAGTTTTACTTACTTCGTTCTGAGTGTGGGAAATATAAAAAAAAAATGACGTGGGGTCCCCCCTCCCAGACCTCTTTAACCCCTTGTCCCCCATGCAGGCTGGGATAGCCAGAATGCGGAGCACCGGCCGCGTGGGGCTCCGCACCCTGACTATACCAGCCCGCATGGTCCATGGATTGGGGGGTCTCAGAAGGGGAGGGGCAGCCAAGCTTTCCCCTCCCCCTCCGAGCCCTTGTCCAATCCAAGGACAAGGGGCTCTTCTCCACCTCCGATGGGCGGTGGAGGTGGAGGCCGCGATTTCCTGGGGGGGGGGGGGTTTCATGGTGGAATCTGAGAGTCCCCTTTAAAAAGGGGTCCCCCAGATGCCCACCCCCCCCTCCCAGGAGAAATGAGTATAGAGGTACTTGTACCCCTTACCCATTTCCTTTAAGAGTTAAAAGTAAATAAACACACAAACACTTAGAAAAAGTATTTTAATTGAACAAAAAACATAACCACGAAAAAAGTCCTTTAATATTCTTAATTAACCAATAATACTTACCTGTCCCTTTAAATAAATGATCCCACGCAATATCCTCGGAAATGTTCTATCAGTTACAATGTAACAAAGTTATTACAATGTAACAACTTTGTTACATTGTAACTACGCTGCACCCGACGTCACTCGCCGCTCAGCCGCCGCAGCAATTATGCGTCCGTGCAGGACGCTAAGTCCCCGCAGCTCCCGCTGTCCACCCCGCCCACATCTGTCACCCACATGTCACCCACATGGCGGGGAGGGCAGCGGAGCCGGCGGGGACTTAGCGTCCTGCATGGACCCGACAGAGCTCTGAGCTATATAGCTCAGAGCTCTCTAAGCATCTTTGAATTTGGGCTCCAAAGAGCCAAATTGGTCCTTAGCAGACCAATGGGGTTCCTTCAAATCAGAAGGAACCCCATTGGTCTGCTAAGGACCAATGGGGCTCCTTGGAGCCCAAATACAAAGATGCTTAGAGAGCTCTGAGCTATATAGCTCAGAGCTCTGTCGGGTCCGTGCGGCGGCTGAGCGGCGAGTGACGTCGGGTGCGGCGTAGTTACAATGTAACAAAGTTGTTACATTGTAATAACTTTGTTACATTGTAACTGATAGAACATTTCCGAGGATATTGCGTGGGATCATTTATTTAAAGGGACAGGTAAGTATTATTGGTTAATTAAGAATATTAAAGGACTTTTTTCGTGGTTATGTTTTTTGTTCAATTAAAATACTTTTTCTAAGTGTTTGTGTGTTTATTTACTTTTAACTCTTAAAGGAAATGGGTAAGGGGTACAAGTACCTCTATACTCATTTCTCCTGGGGGGGGGTGGGCATCTGGGGGACCCCTTTTTAAAGGGGACTCTCAGATTCCACCATGAAAACCCCCCCGTCAGGAAATCGCGGCCTCCACCTCCACCGCCCATCGGAGGTGGAGAAGAGCCCCTTGTCCTTGGATTGGACAAGGGCTCGGAGGGGGAGGGGAAAGCTTGGCTGCCCCTCCCCTTCCGAGACCCCCCAATCCATGGACCATGCGGGCTGGTATAGTCAGGGTGCGGAGCCCCACGCGGCCGGTGCTCTGCATTCTGGCTATCCCAGCCTGCATGGGGGACAAGGGGTTAAAGAGGTCTGGGAGGGGGGACCCCACGTCGTTTTTTTTTATATTTCCCACACTCAGAACGAAGTAAGTAAAACTCTTCCCACTTGGGGGAATCTATGAAAATAATACACTATTGTTACCTGTGCAAAAAAACCTGACATTTTCCGCATTTAAAAGACATTTTTGCCCTTGAAACTTAAAAATCGATTTTCTCAAAAACTATAAGGTCTTTTTGAAAAAAAAAAATTTTCCTCTTATTTCCACTGATCCCCTTAATATACCCTAGGAATTTGGTGTTCCTAAACTTTAAGCAGGCTTTGCTATTAACCGTTAAAGTCGGCGGGTTTTTAAATGTATACATTTTTACTTTGAAACTTTAACATCGATTTTCTCAAAAACTATAAGGTCTTTTTGAAAAAAAAAAATTTCCTCTTATTCCTCCTGATCTCCTTAATATATTCTCCAAATTTGAGGCTCTTAGCATTTAAGGGGGCTTTGCTATTAACCCTTAAAGTCGGCGGCTTTTTTATATTATACGGAGCGTTGCGGTTCAACGCGAAATTACGGTAGCGTTTAATGCGAAATTACGGCATGAACGAAACGCGAAATTACGCGTTGAAAATTACGCTTACGGTATTTTCAATTACGATTTTAATGGCAATTACGCTACCGTAATTTCGCATCGTAATCGCAAATTTCGCATGCGTAATTATAGTAATGCGAAATTACGAACATTTCGGCTCAACTCTATTTGTTAGTAATGAGCCCTTTTTAAAGCATATATAGAACTTAAAAGTGATAATTACCAGCGTAGCACTATTGAAGAAAAGCTAATATGGTGGTTGAGGGAGATCCCTTAGTGGGCCACTATGGTCCAAGGGCCCTGGTGAGGTCATCCCCATTACTACATCACTGGTTGTACAATTAGCGTGAGCCGTGTTACCTAGATAATTGCTGCTTGGAAAACGCATGCTATGCAAGTCAATGTTATTTAAAGTGGATCCGAGATGAACTTTTACTCGTTGCATAATTGTGTTCCTTTCCTATTGTTTATAGGGCATTCCTCAAGCCAAATACTTTTTTTTTGTTTTAATAAACAAGCCTCACCCACATCTTCTCCAAAAAGCCAAGGCACTCAGACCCATGTAACAAGGGCTTATGGGAGTTCAGTCTGGGCAGGAGGAGGAGGTTATTAGCCAGAGATTTCAGAGGCAAAAGGGAGGGGGAGTGAATTTTTCACAGGCTGAGGGGTGGAGATGCAGTTGCAGATTACCTGTGTAATGATGATAAACAGAACATGGCCGCTCTCATTGTATCACAGAAATAAATCATTATAAACTGTTGAAGCTGGATGCAGCCAGATTTGCTGTGTAAACTATCTAAACTTTAGATAAGATGGGGGGGCGTGGCCGGACGCGGATGGAGTAAGACGCACAAGACGAGAGCTCCCGCCTGATCCTCCGACAATCGCTATCCGCTCGGTATTTCCCGCTTCCACCTGCCTATAAACCGACCCCTGTGAACCGCCGTGTGCTGGTGTACACCTACATACTTCCAGACATGACAAGGAAGGGCTCTGAAGCAGCCGCCAAGCTGGCGAAGTTCCGCCATGAAAATCAAGATGGCGACGAGGCCTCTGACACAGAAGCGTCTGCTCCGTCACTTCAGCAAATCATGCAAGGCATATCCTCCTGCCAAGCTGCCCTAACAACTATTACCACCAAGCTGGAGGAGGTGAGGTCAGATGTCTCCCTCCTTAGAGCAGATATGCAAACGCTTCGTACCCGTGTGTCGGAGACAGAAGAAAGAGTTGGCCGCCTCGAGGACCGTATGCGGCCTATCCAGCGTGACGTTGCACAGACCCAATCCGAGGTTAAGACCATGCGTGAGCGCCAGGATGACCTAGAGAATCGCAACAGGCGATCTAACATCCGCATAGTGGGGCTACCAGAAAAGCTTGAAGGAACCTCCCCGGAGGCATTTGCGGAGAAGTTACTGATAGCGGTCTTCGGCAGAGAGGCCTTCTCCACCGTCTTCATTATTGAGCGCGCGCATCGCATCTCTCCTAAGATTCCACCACCGGGCTCACCGCCGCGAACATTTATTATGAAGCTCCTAAACTTCCGTGACCGTGATGTGATCCTTAAAGAGGCCCGAGCTAAAGGTGATATTATCTACGAAAATGCACGCATTTTATTTTACCCGGATTACTCCATTGAACTACAGAAGCACAGAGCAACCTTCATCAACGTTAAAAAGAAGCTCCGCGATCGAGGCCTAATGTATGCTATGCTCTACCCTTCAAAGCTGCGAGTGGTGGAAAACGACCGCGTGCACTTCTTCAATACCCCGGAGGCTGCCGCAGACTGGCTGGACACCCGCCCAGCCACCATTCGTTCTCCAGCACGCAGCCAAGGCTCTCCAGATGAGTGAGTACAACATAGCCCTACTTAAATTTTCCTCCACACCGGTCCTCTTTTACCGGTGCAGTCCGTGACTGTCCTCCTGGCGCCAGAACTGCTGCTCTCCCTGCGCCTCTGCTTTCCCCCATTTCTTCAGATCCCCTCCTTGTTGCTTAAATCTGTACAAAAGAACGCTTAAGTTTGACTTTAATATCACTACACTTTCATGTACGGCCATTTTATGTCACAGCACCTTTGGATGAATATACGTTTGCAGCTATGACGCAAGCCAAATGTGAGGACTTGGTGCCTTCCCTCTAAACACAGCTACTGTAAGGCCATGATATAGCCACCTGAGACATATGGAGCACCTAATCCTAAGCGGAGTTTCTTTCTTTTTATTATGCTCTACAATAGAACGGTACCCACAAGACTATGCGTTTTAGCATACAGCCAAGTACTCTCTCTATGCATCGCCACGTGCAACACCACCTACTCCGCTTGTACAATACCACTCCTTGCTGACTCCAGCTATGATGCACTTTTGTCATTTCTTCATGACTGGTGTTTTCCGTGGTTGAGGGATACAAGTTGCTCCACGGTTGCCTTAATTAACCTTTCTCTCCACAGGCTATAAAGACCTGCAGGCTTGGGCCAGGCCTCACACAGGTTGACGATATTTACACTGTTCTCAGGGTTTCAAAATTGTATTTTTGGGAATTAACCGCATTATACCGTTCTGGGCGGGAGGGCCGGGAAATAGGAGCGAGCCCTTTCCTTTGTAAGGGGCTATCTCCCTTTTCCCCGCCACCCCCCTACAGCATAGGTAACTATTCAACTGTTTGTTGTGTGTTCGGTACCACTACTTTTTATTACTTTTGGGTAATATAAGGGTTCCTATAGCTTCCCCCCAACAGCAAGGGTCAGTACTCTGACTAGCTGTTGTTAGTTGTGTTGTCAGTTTTGGGTACAAGGGTCTGCCTAGTTTGGGCCGACCAGGGTGGGTTAAGCGTAGTATTAGTAAGGGTATTAGGGTTAAGTTAGTTTTATGCTTATAAAAGTTTCAAAGCACAAAAGCGCTACAATGTACGGGCCGCACTGCAAATGTAATTTATTGCATAACAAGATACCAGATACAGAGGACGTTGGCAAAGGTATTGCCATAAACGCACCACTTATCCCACCAAGCATCTTTTTTACTCTTAATGCAACCAGTTAAAATTAAATTCATCAGCTGGAATGTAAGGGGAATGAATGACCCGATGAAAAGGCACATGATATTCAATTACTTAAGCAGACATAGACCGGACGTGGTGGCGCTCCAGGAGACGCACATCTCTGGTAGCAAAATAATGGCATTAAAACGAGGCTGGGTAGGTTGGTCGTACCATTCTACTTTTTCTCAATACCCACGTGGTGTTTCCATCTTGGTTAAAAAGTCGCTCCAATTCCAGCCAACGCACGTCAAATGTGATCAGTTAGGCAGATTTGTGTTTATACACTGCAAAATTAATGGCATTCCACTGCTCCTCCTGAACATTTATATCCCTCCTCCATATAGTGCCTCAGTTCTTCAGGAAGGAGCAAAATTTACTGCTCTGTACCCTAGTGCCCAGGCACTTTGGATGGGGGACTTTAACACCGTTTGCAATGCCTCTCTTGATAGAATCCCACCTCGTATAGACAAACCCACTTCGTTTGCCCATCTCACAGCAGAAATGGACTTAATAGATGTCTGGCGCCACTTTAATCCGCAGGGTAAACTCTACACATGCTACTCCTCCACCTTTAAATCTTCCTCCAGACTTGATTATTTTCTAGTAACTCCCTTGGTCCTGAAGGATGTGGTTGAGGTTGGAGCGCTGCCGCGTCTAGTATCTGACCACATGCCAATAACCCTTACAGTGAACTGGGGCCAGAAGTTACCCTTTCAATTCTGGAAATTAAACCCCTTTTGGCTAGATCTAATACAAACACATGACCAAATTACTACCCACCTTGAAAACTTCATGTTTAACCACAGAGAGGAGGAAGACTTGCTCCTGATATGGGAGACGTTTAAAGCATTTGTCAGGGGTGAAATGATCCAGGCTGTTTCGGCCTGTAAGAGTGACTCGAAGCAAAGAGAGCATGACCTCATTAAAAAAATTGATGTGGCTAAAGCCCAATACATAAATAAACCGTCTCCTACCACTCTATCATCATGGCAGGTACTAGAACGCCAGCACAAAACTATGCTGGAAGAAATTACCAAAAGCAAACTTTTCTTCAGCAAACAGGCACATTTTGAGCAGGGCGAGAGAGCGGGCACACTACTAGCTAAGATCTCCAAAATTTACACCTCTCCCCCGGTTATTACACACATCAAAGACCTCTCCGGCACCCCAGTTTCCGGATGTGCAGAAATAAATAACACCTTTTTTGAATATTACAAGGCTCTCTATACTAGTAAAACCCCTGCCACGCAAACAGACTCTGAAATCTTTCTCTCAGAGATCACTCTACCTAGATTAAACCCAGATCAGGTCCTACTACTTGATGCCCCTATCACCCAAGATGAACTGACTACAGCAATTGCTAGTTTTCCCAATAAAAAGGCCCCTGGTCTTGATGGTCTTCCCATAGAAATTTATAAAAGATACGCGGATTCCATAACACCAATACTTCTCCAGACCTTTGAAGCGGCTTTCCTGGCAGGTCGTCTTCCCTCCTCTATGACGGAGGCTCTCATTATAGTGCTACCCAAGCCAGGCAAGGACCCCCTTTTATGTGACTCTTACCGCCCGATTTCGCTTCTCACAACTGACATCAAAATCCTGGCGAAGGTATTGGCCACTAGATTAAACTCAGTAATTCTATCTTTAATCCACCCTGATCAAACCGGCTTTATGCCTGGCAAAAACACTGCAATAAACATTCGCAGGTTGATGACAAACCTACAAGCCAATCACTTAAACTCGGGCCGCAGAGTCATCGCCTCCCTAGACATGGCCAAAGCCTTCGATACTGTCGAGTGGCCGTACCTACAGGGGGTCCTTGCCAGGTTTGGTTTTGGGGAGGCTTTCTGTAATTGGGTAAAGCTACTCTACCAGGCCCCTAAGGCAAGAGTGGGTACAAACGGGTGGATCTCGGCCCCCTTTTCATTGGGTCGAGGGACCAGGCAGGGGTGCCCGCTCTCTCCCCTGCTCTATGCTCTGGCTGTGGAACCCCTAGCTTGTCGTATAAGAACTAATCCCCTGATACGCGGGCTATGCACTGAGCACACAGAAGAAAAGATCAGCCTTTATGCCGACGACACGATCCTCTATCTGGAGGACCCGGACTCCTCTTTGAAGGCAGCTCTGGACACGATAGAAGAGTCCGGATACTACTCCGGCCTTAAACTGAATGCAACCAAATCAGTCCAGATGCATTTAGATGTTTCCTCTTCAGCACAATCCCAGTCATCTAATCTGCTACAGTCGGTGCAATCCTTTAAGTACCTGGGGGTATTGATCCACCCAAATCCTGTTCAATACATGGAAGCAGAAATTATACCTCTTATTTCCCTTGCACAAGCGAAGTGTAAGGCTTGGTCTAAACTATATTTAACTGTAGTGGGTAGAATAAATCTAATTAAAATGGTCCTGTTACCTAAATTGCTGTACGTCCTACACCACTCCCCGATTTACATACCCCAATCAGTCTTCAAAAAATTTAGGGGTATTTTCCTCTCCTTCATTTGGAACCACAAGAGGCCTCGAGTTAAGCACTCTCTCCTAATAAACCCAAATGGCCTTGGAGGCCTAGCTCTCCCCTCAGTACAACACTACTACCTAGCGGCACAACTCCAACACATGGCCACTTGGTTCCTCACGGAGGGCCTCTACAACCCTGAAGCCCTAGGCTATAACAACGACTTATCAAAAGAAAGCATAGCCCTTGATCTTCTACGTGAATATATTCCCCCCAGTAAATCAAGCAACACAATTCTGGTCCAGGCCCTTAAAGTATGGAAACGGGTAGGTGGTTTGTACACATCCTCCACCTATGACTTTCACACCCCTCTCTGGCACAATCCGCATTTTCCCGAATTCAACTCCATCCCAGACCCAATCTTTTGGGAAAGAATTGGTGTTACATTTTTAGGTAATGTAATAACTGGGCAAGCCCTCACCCCCTTTACCTCCCTTCAAAACCACCACCCTGAAATTGCATCCCAATTTTTTAGATACCTACAATTGAAACACGCTTATACTGCACAATTTAAAAATGCACCAGTCTACATTGAGCCCCATAACATATTGCATCTGATCGAAAAGGGCCCGACCAAACATCAAATAGGCGATATCTATAAGGAATTAATAACAAAAGAAGCATGTGATCGTACCCTCGGGTCCAAGGGAAAATGGATTGCGGAGGGGCTGCGGCTAGAGGAAGATGACTGGGATGACGCCCTAGAAGCTGTAAAAAGGGTCTCCCTATGCATCAAAGACCGGGCTACCCAGCTCTATATCCTGCATCAAGCCTATCTGACCCCTTCACGTGTGGTCAAATATAACCCCAATGCTAGTAAACTATGCCCAAAATGCGGCCTTGACTCCCCCTCCTTTTACCACCTAATCTGGAGCTGCCCCCACATCTCTTCCTTTTGGAAGCAAGTAATAAAGTTTTTGCATGACAAGATGGGTTCCCCAGTAACACTGGACCCAATATTATGCATTCTAGGAGTTATCCAAGACGAAGACATGCGGCCGTGTACTAAATCCTTTATCCGTGAGACTCTATTTGCGGCAAGACAGGAGATAGCCTTGAGATGGCTGTCCCCTGCCTCCCCACTTCTCTCTAACTGGATAATGAGATTAGATGATGGTCTGGCATACAAAAAACTAGTCTATACACACAGGGGCCGTGCCACCCAATTTCATCTCATATGGGACCAATGGGAAAATAGGAAATAATTCCAACTGCTGCTAACACATGTCTGCCTCAACAATGCAGAACACTGCATGACATTCAATATTCTGAATTGCAGTAAATAACAGTACCCGCTGTAGTAAGTCATGTAGTGTGGTTCTTTTATTGCGCATAATCCCCTTACCTGCAGCAACTTGCACCTTGCCAAATAGCTAATTTGCGTAATGTTAATACCCCATTGTAATGTATCATTGTTTACAATAACTCTGTATGGCTGTATCCCTGCACGTTCTTCAATTTCCATCCTGTTATCAATGCATTGTTGCCTGTACTTACTCTATATGCTTCAATAAACTTTGTTGGTTAAAAAAAAAAAACTTTAGATAAGATATATAGACAAGTTACTTGTTATAGTTAGTTTTTCATCTCGGATTCACTTGCTCACAAATGCAATTATCTTAAAACTTAATGCAATCCTGAGATCTGGCTTTCAACTCCTTCAAGTTTATGTATCCTGGAGTCCATAAACTTGATTTCAACAAACACTTTGCATTCTGTGATTAATAATAAAGTTTGACAGCACTCATCCACTTTAAAAACTCACCTCTTTTCCCGAGCCTTTGAGACTGCATAATGCAGGGTCACAGCGCTTTGAGTCCCCAGGGAGAAAAGCGCTATATTAATATTATTGTTATTGTTATTGTTAATGATCCTTCATCTGCAAGAGAAAATCCTGGACATAGTGCATTACTGTTACACACTACAGTCACAGCACGCCACCAGTGAATGAGTGAACGCCACGTGCTTCACATCATGTCAATCCACACTGATCTTCCCCTTCAAAAAAGCAGCTCACCAAAATATAAAAACCATCATAGGGTAAACTGATAAAAACTGATCAGCTGCCCGCGCATCAGTAGTTCAAAGGCCTATCAAATCTGCCCAGCGATGTCTGCCCTCCACTAATGGTTCTGGTGGCCCTTTACCACCATAGGTAGCCACGCAGGACCGTTCGTAAGTAAAGCCTGGCTGGTATCCTCCTCAATAAATTCCTCGCTCTCTAGTGACATCAGCCGCACCTGGCTCCGTCCTTCCCATTCTCTACCTTTTCTTGTACATGCCTTCAAAGGTCAGCATGCGTCAGACGTTAAGGCCCCGTTTACACTTAATCAGTTGGTACGCGTTTTTTTTTCTTCTCCATAGCAGTGCATTGTGAAAAAGATTTCAGTTAAAATGCGTACAGTGTGAACTGAGCCATTGGGAAACATGGGCATTACTTTAAAAATCTGTTGTCCTTTCAGTTATAACTAAGAGCAACTGATTAAGGGCCTATTTTCACTCCACACGAATTCTGGATGCAGGAAACTGACTCCAATGAATGCCTTTGGGAAATCTGCATCAGAAAAATCACGCTTAGTGGAAACAGGCCCATAGGCATTCATTGGAGTCAGTTTTTCTGCATCCAGAATCCATGTGTAGTGGAAACAGGCCCCAAGTGTAAACGGGGCTGAAGGCTCTGATCCCATCTGTAGCTGGATCACATGTGGCCAGCAGCCAGTCTAGGGTCCGTTCCGATGGTCCGCTGTGATCCAGCTGTAACCTGGGGCAGATGTGTTCCCACATTGGCTATATAGGGGAACGCATCCGCCTGGCCCTGGATTATCACAGACTGCACAGAAGTGTAGTCTGCTAACCGCAATGGATCTATCAGATCCCTTTCAGAGTGACAAGTGTGAATGGCTTCTATTTATAAAATAGAATCAGTTCACTGTCCGTTTCGTGATGAGCAGGGTACGGACAAACCATGTTAGTTCTTAGCTCCATTGGGAACTCAGCATAATATGACTTAGTTGCAAGCAACAGGAGCAGTGTTGTGTCTGTGGGGGGGCTGGCCTGGTGGTGTTTGTTTTGAACTGATGTTCTTAGCAAGTGACGGTTTGCATTTCCTGATAACAATGGCAAGTAGAGTGTCAGACGCTGGCAGGATGCACTCTGCCTTACAGGTCAATGGGGGTGCTTCCTACAAGTGTCTGAGAGAGACCAAACAATCTACATCACAATCCAAGAGGTCTCATTTAAAGGCCTCCTTCAGGTTCATTATTTATCATTTGCATTTTATAGAAACAACATGTGCATTTAAGATTCTGCAACATGAAATTCTAAATTCACTGCTCCAACTGATCACAGGTGACCATCTGCCGACTGGAATCTGCTGCTCAGTGGCGTAGCTAAGGAGCTGTGGGCCCCGATGCAAGTTTTACAACGGGGCCCCCCAAGCACTCTATACATAAGAATTGATACAGCGCCCCAAAACCTGCCAATGGCAGCTACAGTGTCAGAGGTGCAAGAAGGGGATGGGGAACAGTGTGTTAATTATTACCACTAACCAAAGTATCTATAGAAGTGGTTATTATGAGCACAGGACCAATAGAGAGCTAATACTGCAGTTGAGGGAGGGTCCCTTAGTGTCCCTCTGGCCCAAGGGCCCCGATGCGGTCGCAACCTCTGCAACCCCTATTGCTTCGCCCCTGCTGCTGCTCCTTGCTACATGCTCCACCTCTGGCCCACTAAACCCAGCCCCCAGCATTGGCTTCATCATTAATGGAATGTGTGTTGGAGGGGAGACTGCCACAGCCACAACTCCCTAGTGACTTATCCATAGGCTGTCAGTCACTAGTCAGTCAGGGGTGATATCACATACCCCAACCCTCCCCCCACACACACACACACACAATGGGTGGTGCTACACTGGGGCACTGCCCCCCTGGCCTGGGGATCACTGTTCCCCCCTTAGTGCCCCCTCCCCCCTTCCTCCTCCTTACTCCTAACTTTTCTTCAATAATAACACCATCATTTGGACAATCTGCTCTACTCAAAAGCCTCTGAGTGCAGTTTGTGATGTTTACAGTTGGTTTCAATCATTGCTGAACTAGTTAGCCTATCACCTGATTTAGGCAAAACATATTTAAACTCACCATTCAAACATCAATTTTGATTACCCAAATGGGCCTCACCAGCCAGCCATCGTGCCCCCTTAAAGTGCAGCTGCTGTCATGAACAATACGAAAAGTTGTGCACAATTGCGACCGATTTCCATATTGTCCAGCAGAGCTACTGTCATTTTTATTTTTAAATGTACTTAGAAACTTTTTCCTTTCTCCCCCATCCCTGAATAGGAACACTTCTCATGTAGCAGTAATCAGTGCAGGGCATATCAGATAACAATAGGCCTAATTCACAAAGCTTTTCTGTTACATTATCTCACCTTATTTGTTAAGCTCACAATTTATCTCTCCTTACATGACTTAACTCATGATTTTCCTCTCCTTATCTACCTTAACTCATGGTTTAGCTCTTTATTTGACATATCTCATAAATTATCTCTCCTTATTTATCTCCTGCATTAGCACTCCTTACAGTTAAGTAGAAAAATAAGTAACCTTTGTGAATCAACCCCCATCTCCTTCTAAAAGTTCCCTCCAAGAATTTGAAGTAGACAATAAGTAAATCTCAGTTATTAATATCTCGAGAAGGGATTATGGCAGACCAAAGACATATATCCATACCTCCCAACTTTGTAAGATGAGAAAGGGGGACACTTAAGCCACTCCCCCTGTGCGGCCTTAAGCCACACCCTAGATTTTTCAGAAGGGTGGGAGAGGGTGACAATTGGCGTTACGAGGGTGGGGAGGAGGGTGCTAGTGGGTAGGAAGAGGGTGCCAGTGGGTGGGCAGTAGGGTGTCAGTGGGTGGAGAGGAAGGTGCCACACTGCCAGGGGAGTAGGATGCCAGTAGGTGGGGAGGAGGGTGTCAGTGGTTGGGAAAGATGGTGCCACTCTGGGTGGGTGGGGAGAAGGGTGCCACTCTGGGTGGGTGGGTGGGGAGGAGGATGCCACTCTGAGTGGGGAGGAGGGTGCCACTCTGGGCGGGGAGGAGAGTGCCACTCTGGGTGGGTAGGAGGCTGCCACTTTGAATGGGTGGGTAGGAAGGTGCCGCTCTGGGATGGTGGGTAGGAGGGTGCCACTTTGGATGGGTGGTTAGAAGGGTGCCACTCTGGGTGGGTTGGTAGGATGGTGCCACTCTGGTAGTGGGGAGGAGGGTGCCACTCTGGGTGGGGAGGAGGGTGCCACTCCCTTATGAGGGTGCCACTCTAGGTGGTTGGATATGAGGGTGCCACTTTGGGTGGGTGGGTAGGAGGGTGCCACTCTGGGTGGGTCGGAGGGTAGGAGGGTGCCACTCTGGGTGGGTGGGTGGAGGGTGCCACTTTGGATGGGTGGCTAGGAGGGTGCCACTCTGGGTGAGTGGGTGGTTAGGAGGGTGCCACTATTGGTGGGTGGGTAGGAGGGTGCCACTCTGGTAGTGGAGAGGAGGGTGTCACTGTGGGTGAGTGGGTATAAGGGGTGCCAGTGGTTGGGTAGGAGGGTGCCACTGTGTGTGGATTGGAGGGTGCCACTCTGGGTGGGTGGCACTCTGTGGGGGGTGGATTGGAGGGTGCCAGTAGGCAGAGGAGGAAAAAAAAAAAGATCAAGGCACCAGCCGCAGACGGCCGCTGAAGTGTACTAATGCGGCGGGGAGCAGAGCCGACATCACTCCTCCCTCCCTCCCTCTCCATCATGGCCCCCCTCGTGAGACCCTAGGAAATGCAGAGATCGTGTGCAGCGGGCGTTTAGTTTACATTACCGTTCCGGCGGCCGGCTTCCTACTTCCTGTTTCACGTCATGGGAAGCAGGAAGTAGAAAGAAACCAGTCACCGAACTGTAAGGTAAACTAAACGCCTGCTGCGCAGGATGTCTACATTTTCTAGGGGACTAATGAGGGGGGCCATGATGGAGAGGGAGGGAGGGAGGAGTGATGTTGGCTCTGCTCCCCGCCGCATTAGTACACTTCAGGGGCCGTCCGCGGCTGGTGCTTTGATCTTTTTTTTCTCTCCTCTGCCTGCCAGGACACAAGGGGGGGGGGTGGCCCAGGATAGCGGGACCCCTCCCCCAACCCTGGACCGTCCCGACGAATCCGGGACGGTTGGGGGCTATGTATATCTCAGCACATTTCTAAAAATCAGGATAACGTATAGTCCAAATTAGACCCTTCTAGGGGCTATGGAAATTGAGTTATTCAGCGTTTGCTGACCACACATGTTAATATGTCTATATTTGATATTGATTAAGCGTGACCGGCAGGTTATAAATCTGCCCTCGGATTCGCTGTAGGCTAATCCAGGAAGATGTGTGTCACAAGAGATAGCGCTCACGGTATGCGATCAACCCACCCTGATAAATTAGGGACTCGACAGAATACCCTTACATGCAAACCAGGATTAAGAACATTACAACCATAAAAATTACAATCCTCTCAAATGCAAAAAAGACCAATTAAGTCCTCTTAGGTCTCAGTAGATATCATTAATGTCCAATATATTCCTTGATATGCTAAAAAACTGGACCATATGAATATGATCCTATGCAGTTGAAAGTCCAAGTTTTCAGGACCTAAAATCTACTAAGCTTATATTAGACATTAAACCAGGCTAGAATCAACATATAGGTCTAGTGAACGACAGTCTTCACATATAAATCCCTCAGGACCATATGGGTGTGCTCCTATGCGATTGAAAGTCCAAGTTTCCAGGACCTAAAATCTACTCAGCTTAAATTAAACATTAAAACAGGCTAGAATCAACATATAAATCGAGTGAAAAACAGTCTTCGCATAAATTCCCTCAGGAGCGGCAGTCATTGGCTTCCAGCAGTATCAAAACAGGTCACCTCCACCAGCACCCTTTGTGTGCCACTCACCCCTGTCCTAGACCAACCAATGGTCTATATGAGCCTTGGGACCGTTCCCGGGTCGTCCCCCACCACTCCAGCAACACAGTGTCCACCAATAGATGATAGATGATAATCTTCATATGATGAGTACCTCAGTAAGAAAAAGCTCCCATAGCGTAATACTGTTAAAAACTATTTATTTATAAAAAGCAATTGCACTCACATGGTCTTCAGTTAAAATCAGCGTTTGAGTAATTTATAACACGGGCTCTCCCCCGTATGGTGGCCAGGCTGGCAGGCTTCTATCAGTGTTCCCCCTCCGTTTCCGCCGCGCGCACGGAAAAACGCTGGGATGGATACCACATGTGCCTCCGGAAGAAATGGCAAATGTTACTAATAAATACTGCTGTTATTTCTGCTTGCGAATTTGGCTCTCCAGGGAATCTGCAACACTCACTTTTAAAAGAGGCCAGCCCCACAAGTTTATTGTGAACTTTTGACTTTCATAAAAACCTTGAACCGATAACAGGTAGAACAGTGATTTCTGCAGCACAAACAGGCACAAACCCAGCGCTAAGCAACCATACCACTTTAATGTCCATGCGCTTTTGTGGGTGAGCTGGGTGATGTCAACGTCTGGAAGAAAATAATTGCTATTATCTTCAAAACAAAGGCAGCAAAAATCTTTATTGTTGTGGCACAAACGTAGCACTAACCAAACATGCTAGAATTTGTATTTGTGCTAATTGTAGGGGGCCAACTTCACACAGCCAAGTAGATCTGCTTTAAAAAAAAAAACATGGATGTTTCCGAGTTTCAAGAAGAGACGACTGAAGTTTAAATCTCAACTCAGACTTGTATTTCAGGAATGAGAAATATTATGTTTAACTGTAGTAAGTTTATCAGATTTATTTTCTGGCAGATTTATTTTGTAGGATAGAAATCCTGTTACTGGCTCCACAGTGTAAATATGAAACTTTTATCTTACCCGTAATTGGAAGTTTCAGAGGAAACTCAATTTGATGAGTATGATAGGGGAGTACTTGCTATAATATTTTGTTACTTTTCTGTGCTTGTCTACAATTTCCCAACATTATTCACTTGCTGATATTTCAGGCTACTCTGTAACTTCTGCTTCTGTGAAAGGAAAAGAGATCTACATAGCAGGGCAGCCGCGCTACAACCACACAGGACAAGTCATCATCTATGAAATGAATGGAACAGATATTCAAATAATCCAAACATTGTATGGAGAACAGGTAAATTACCATAGCCATGTCTATTAATAAGCCTATTGGTTACCGAGCAGAAGGTGTCTATTCATGGGCATACCTTTTCATAACTGGATGACCAGGCCCTATAGCAGCTGCTGTCTCTTCTATAGCTATTTATGTATTTATTATTTATTTAATGTAATTATATAGCACCGACATATTGTCTTGTCACTAACTGTCCCTTTAGAGGGGCTCACAATCTAGTCCCTACCATAGTCCTATGTATATATCGTGTAGTGTATGTATTGTAATCTAGGGCCAATTTAGATGGAAGCCAATTAACTTATCTGTATGTTTTTGGCATGTGGGAGGAAACTGGAGTGCCTGTAGGAAATCCACACAGACACGGGGAAAAACATACAAACTCCTTGCAGATGTTGACCTGGCTGGGATTCGAACCGGGGACCCAGCGATGCAAGGGAGAATGCTAACCACTACGCCACGGTGCTGCCCACTATGCTACCGTGCTGCTCGATATAGATACTTTCTTGCGCACATTTCTCTGCAGAACTGTTCGAAAGGTCTGGTGGCATCTAAAGGTTAAAGGACCACTATCATGAAAACCGATTTTACAACAAAAAACCAAAACACAAAAAGGAAACACAAAAAGGTTTAAAAGGAAATAAATATGGCTGCCTCCATATCCCTTTCACTCCAGGTTCCCTTTAAGGAAACAATTGATATTGCAATCGTTCAGAAATGATTGGGTCCACCAGCTGCTCTGTTTTCATGCAATGCAATGAATAACCTGATCAAAAAGACAATCTTTACTAAAAAAAAAAAAAAAAAAAAGGTGTATATGTTCTCTATGTATCGTTTCATTTTAGATTGGGTCGTATTTTGGAAGTGTCCTCACCACAGTGGATGTAGATGGGGACTCCATCAGTGACATTCTTCTAGTTGGTGCCCCGATGTTCATGGGAAGTGAAAAACAAGAGCAAGGAAAAGTGTACGTCTATAGCATTCAGGAGGTAATAAGTCGAACGCTTCTGCTGCTTATATGTATTCCCAACAGGATTTAGAAAGAGAAGAGTCTTTTTATTTTTTTTAGCTTCAGGTCTCACATTATGTAAAATCTTGAAGGATAATTCAAATGGCTTAAGTGCCCTCTAGTGGTTGGTCTTGTTTGTACTGCCGTTATCTGTGATTATTTCACCAAGGCAGCTGAAAACAAAAAGTTATATACTTACAGTATCTATAAAGATGGATCATCCAGAGGCGTATCACATCCTAGTCAACCTTACTGCCACGGACCCTCTTTTAACTCAAAGCCTTACTCCCCTTGTTGGACAAGTGTGATCGTACCATACTTGCGCAAGTATAGCTGCACCTGCACAGTAGCACGCAGCTGCCTGTGGATGAGCTTCCTCGGCTTACTGTGCAGGTGCAGCCATATTTGTGCAGGCAGAGTACAAGCTTTTGTGGGATATGTTCACATGGGTCATGCCTGTCAACAGGGTGGGCAAGGAGGACACGGAAGCCTCTGGATTATCCTGAGGCTTTCCTCCACCTAGGTAAGTATTCTGCCGCCTCAGGTTCTATTTAATGAGCAATTACCTCTCTCAGCTAAAGCTAATAGATACACTCAGACTGGGAAGTTCATATCATAGCAGCTGCTAGTACTGTATTCATATTTTCATAATTAAGGTAATAAAACACATTTGTACTACTAAATATAACACTAAAGTTAATTAAACAAATAAGAGGCATACCCTAAAAAATGGCGCCTGGTCATTTGGGCGCCGTGTGAAGCTGCCAGTAGAATATCTGTAATATTACTGATATAATACTATTGGGCGCTGGCTAATGCCGACTGTAGAATATAGCTAATTTTATGCACTACTATTGCTTCACCTAACCTGTCTCTTACACAGACCCTCCCTCTACCTACTCCTAACACTAACCTACCACAATCTACGCCTAACACTAACTCCCCTTACACAGTCCTAACTCTAACCTACTGACTGTCTACTACTTCTAACACTAACCCCCTACTAATGCTAACCTACTGGCTGTCTACTACTTCTAACACTAACCCCCTCCTAATGCTAACCTACTGACTGTCTACTCCTAACACTAACCCCCTTCTATTGCTAACCTACTGACTGTCTACTCCTAACACTAGCCGCCTTCTAATGCTAACCTACTGACTGTCTACTACTTCTAACACTAACCCCCTCCTAATGCTAACCTACTGACTGTCTACTCCTAACACTAACCCCCTCCTAATGCTAACCTACTGACTGTCTACTCCTAACACTATCCCCCTCCGACGAAGGCTTTTTATAAGTCGAAAGCTCACTGTTTATCCATCTCTATGTTAGCCAATAAATGGTATCATCCTGATTCAAAACTTCTTGCTTTTACTCATGGCTAACACGGTACAACACTTTACTGCTCTTCCTAATGCTAACCTACTGACTGTCTACTCCTAACACTAACCCCCTCCTAATGCTAACCTACTGACTGTCTACTCCTAACACTATCCCCCTCCTAATGCTAACCTACTGACTGTCTACTCCTAACACTAACCCCCTCCTAATGCTAACCTACTGACTGTCTACTCCTAACACTATCCCCCTCCTAATGCTAACCTACTGACTGTCTACTCCTAACACTAACCCCCTCCTAATGCTAACCTACTGACTGTCTACTCCTAACACTAACCCCCTCCTAATGCTAACCTACTAACTGTCTACTCCTAACACTAACCCCCTCCTAATGCTAACCTACTGACTGTCTACTCCTAACACTAACCCCCTCCTAATGCTAACCTACTGACTGTCTACTACTTCTAACACTAACCCCCTCCTAATGCTAACCTACTGACTGTCTACTCCTAACACTATTCCCCTCCTAATGCTAACCTACTGACTGTCTACTCCTAACACTAACCCCCTTCTAATGCTAACCTACTGACTGTCTACTCCTAACACTAGCCGCCTTCTAATGCTAACCTACTGACTGTCTACTCCTAAAACTAACTCCCTTCTAATGCTAACCTACTCACTATCTACTCCTAACACTATCCCCCTCCTAATGATAACCTTTTGACTGTCTATTTCTAACACTAACCACCTTCTACTGCTAACCTACAGACTGTTTACTCCTAACAATATCCCCCTCCTAATGCTAACCTACTGACTGTCTGCTCCTAACACTATTCCCCTCCTAATGCTAACCTACAGACTGTTTACTCCTAACAATATCCCCCTCCTAATGCTAACCTACTGACTGTCTGCTCCTAACACTATTCCCCTCCTAATGCTAACCTACTGACTGTCTACTCCTAACACTAACCCCCTCCTAATGCTAACCTACTGACTGTCTACTCCTAACACTAACCCCCTCCTAATGCTAACCTACTGACTGTCTACTCCTAACACTATCCCCCTCCTAATGCTAACCTACTGACTGTCTACTCCTAACACTAACCCCCTCCTAATGCTAACCTACTGACTGTCTACTCCTAACACTATCCCCCTCCTAATACTAACCTACTGACTGTCTACTCCTAACACTAACCCCCTCCTAATGCTAACCTACTGACTGTCTACTCTTAACACTAACCCCCTCCTAATGCTAACCTACTGACTGTCTGCTCCTAACACTATCCCCCTCCTAATGCTAATCTACTGACTGTCTACTCCTAACACTAACCCCCTCCTAATGCTAACCTACTGACTGTCTACTCCTAACACTAACCCCCTCCTAATGCTAACCTACTGACTGTCTACTCCTAACACTAACCCCCTCCTAATGCTAACCTACTGACTGTCTACTCCTAACACTAACCCCCTTCTAATGCTAACCTACTGACTGTCTACTACTTCTAACACTAACCCCCTCCTAATGCTAACCTACTGACTGTCTACTCCTAACACTATTCCCCTCCTAATGCTAACCTACTGACTGTCTACTCCTAACACTAACCCCCTTCTAATGCTAACCTACTGACTGTCTACTCCTAACACTAGCCGCCTTCTAATGCTAATCTACTGACTGTCTACTCCTAAAACTAACTCCCTTCTAATGCTAACCTACTCACTATCTACTCCTAACACTATCCCCCTCCTAATGATAACCTTTTGACTGTCTGCTCCTAACACTATTCCCCTCCTAATGCTAACCTACTGACTGTCTACTCCTAACACTAACCCCCTCCTAATGCTAACCTACTGACTGTCTACTCCTAACACTAACCCCCTCCTAATGCTAACCTACTGACTGTCTACTCCTAACACTATCCCCCTCCTAATGCTAACCTACTGACTGTCTACTCCTAACACTAACCCCCTCCTAATGCTAACCTACTGACTGTCTACTCCTAACACTAACCCCCTCCTAATGCTAACCTACTGACTGTCTACTCCTAACACTATCCCCCTCCTAATGCTAACCTACTGACTGTCTACTCCTAACACTAACCCCCTCCTAATGCTAACCTACTGACTGTCTACTCCTAACACTATCCCCCTCCTAATGCTAACCTACTGACTGTCTACTCCTAACACTAACCCCCTCCTAATGCTAACCTACTGACTGTCTACTCTTAACACTAACCCCCTCCTAATGCTAACCTACTGACTGTCTGCTCCTAACACTATCCCCCTCCTAATGCTAATCTACTGACTGTCTACTCCTAACACTAACCCCCTCCTAATGCTAACCTACTGACTGTCTACTCCTAACACTAACCCCCTCCTAATGCTAACCTACTAACTGTCTACTCCTAACACTAACCCCCTTCTAATGCTAACCTACTGACTGTCTACTACTTCTAACACTAACCCCCTCCTAATGCTAACCTACTGACTGTCTACTCCTAACACTATTCCCCTCCTAATGCTAACCTACTGACTGTCTACTCCTAACACTAACCCCCTTCTAATGCTAACCTACTGACTGTCTACTCCTAACACTAGCCGCCTTCTAATGCTAATCTACTGACTGTCTACTCCTAAAACTAACTCCCTTCTAATGCTAACCTACTCACTATCTACTCCTAACACTATCCCCTTCCTAATGATAACCTTTTGACTGTCTATTTCTAACACTAACCACCTCCTACTGCTAACCTACAGACTGTTTACTCCTAACACTATCCCCCTCCTAATGCTAACCTACTGACTGTCTGCTCCTAACACTATTCCCCTCCTAATGCTAACCTACAGACTGTTTACTCCTAACAATATCCCCCTCCTAATGCTAACCTACTGACTGTCTGCTCCTAACACTATTCCCCTCCTAATGCTAACCTACAGACTGTTTACTCCTAACAATATCCCCCTCCTAATGCTAACCTACTGACTGTCTGCTCCTAACACTATTCCCCTCCTAATGCTAACCTACTGACTGTCTACTCCTAACACTAACCCCCTCCTAATGCTAACCTACTGACTGTCTACTCCTAACACTAACCCCCTCCTAATGCTAACCTACTGACTGTCTGCTCCTAACACTATTCCCCTCCTAATGCTAACCTACTGACTGTCTACTCCTAACACTAACCCCCTCCTAATGCTAACCTACTGACTGTCTACTCCTAACACTAACCCCCTCCTAATGCTAACCTACTGACTGTATACTCCTAACACTATCCCCCTCCTAATGCTAACCTACTGACTGTCTACTCCTAACACTAACCCCCTCCTAATGCTAACCTACTTACTGTCTACTCCTAACACTATCCCCCTCCTAATGCTAACCTACTTACTGTCTACTCCTAACACTAACCCCCTCCTAATGCTAACCTACTGACTGTCTACTCTTAACACTAACCCCCTCCTAATGCTAACCTACTGACTGTCTGCTCCTAACACTATCCCCCTCCTAATGCTAATCTACTGACTGTCTACTCCTAACACTAACCCCCTCCTAATGCTAACCTACTGACTGTCTACTCCTAACACTAACCCCCTCCTAATGCTAACCTACAGACTGTATACTCCTAGCACTAACCCCCTCCTAATGCTAACCTACTGACTGTCTACTCCTAACACTATCCCCCTCCTAATGCTAACCTACTGACTGTCTACTCCTAACACCATCCCCCTTCTAATGCTAGCCTACTGACTGTCTACTCCTAGCACTAACCCCCTCCTAATGCTAGCCTACTGACTGTCTACTCCTAACACTAACCCCCTCCTAATGCTAACCTGCAGACTGTATACTCCTAGCACTAACCCCCTCCTAATGCTAACCTACAGACTGTCTACTCCTAACACTTCAGGCCAAGGTCCTGAAGTGGTTAACAATGGCATCCAATATCTTTATCAAATCAGTTAAAAAATTGTCTACTGTTATGCCCTTATTCCTCTGCTTCCTTTGTGGTGGACTCAGCTCTGAGCTAGTGGTGGACAAAGCCAACAGTGGTCCTTAGTGCAAAAGAAATGAAGGGGCCCGTGTGAGTGGTCATAATCATAAAAGATTATGGTTGGATCCAAATAATGTCAATAACATAGAGGTGCATGAATCTAGGTTACATTCTGTAGGCACTGTGTTAATGTAGCACACATTGCATACTTGTGTATGACTGGGCCAGTGCCACAAGCAAATATCACTGTTCCTCTTGGGTTTCAGAGAGAAATACACACAGAAAAGCTTATAGAATAATCTCGCCTTAATTGTGGTGCAACTAAATGGGTCCTAGAGGGCATGGGGCCCCTGTGTGGCTGTATGGCCTGCATGGACCTATGTCCGCCTCTGATCTGAGCTAACATTTCCACTTAAAGTGGTCTGAAACTCTGACATAACATTCAATAAAAGTGTGTTTTTCTGCTTGTTATTACTCATACCATTATCATATTTGCTTTTGTGCATAAGTAGTATTGTCTGTCTACAAATTACACATTTCCAAAGTGTAGTTTGTCTTGTCCTGAAATCTGCCATTGCATTTTATTCTAATTGCTTTTTATTATATATTAAAATCTTCTAATGAGCTGTTCTGAGCTCTGTGTGTGCCTGAAACAGAGACAGTGTTTTTTACTTGTTACAGACACATGTATCAACACCGGAATGTAAACAAAGATACTGTTATCTCCGGTCTGGATGCAGATTTGAAGCTGAATAGCAGGACAAAATGCTTTGTTTAACCATTTCAGTGATGTTCTGCCAAAAAACATTTTCTGGCATATTAGCTTTAAAGCTGTGAGGAATCTTTTAGAGCAAAGTAGAAATGCTGACTTACAGACCATTTTAAAATGCTGATTGCAAATGCATTGCGATGCAATTGCAATTTTATCTATGCTTGTGGATGGTGCATGCAGTACAACCCGGTTATCACACATTTGGATGGGTGTACAGCGATTTCCGCCAGAGGAGGAGAAAAAAAATCATGGTAAACGATTGTAAATTGTTGGCTCACAAGAAAATTGTATAGCACCACAATTGCTATGGAAATTTCTTACAGTCCCATTGACTTGACCTAAATGCCAATGCAGGAAAAATGTAACATCTAATGGGTTGATGTTCAGGCTCAAATCGTACAAGTGGGGAAAGTGCACTGTGATTACTGCTAATCAAGGTGCCCTTGTGATCAGCATCAGGAACTGAATATTGTAAATCGAAACACCAGGAAAACCCCCTTAGAAGCATATGGTATGGATTGTTGCTTGGTGGTCAGTTTTTATTGAAAAGTTGTTCAAATTGAAAATCAGGACCTGTTACTCGACAACCTGTCTGATCTAATATGTCCTTGTTCTAGTCTGTTAAGCATCGTCTTACTGTATGTATTATGCTCACAGGAGACCTTCAAACAGGAGATGACCCTCCAGCCAATTAACCAAACCTGCAAGGAAGATGCGGAGAATGAGCCATGTGGAGCTCGCTTTGGCACTGCCATTGCAGCAGTGACGGATCTCAACCTGGATGGCTATAATGATGTAGCCATAGGGGCTCCTTTAGAAGGCGATCATCGCGGGGCTGTGTATATTTATCACGGAAGTGGAAAAACAATAAAGAAAGATTATGCTCAGGTAGGTGTTAAAATTCTTTTCATAGAGAGCCTAGTAAGCTGCCTGTTGATTATGCCTCAGATCAGATCACAGCTCACATGCAGACACACCCAATTTATGGTAGGTTCCTCTGGGTCTGGCAGAGAAGAAACAGAGCAAAGGTAAAGGTGAGTCATGTCTCGTAATACCTGTGCTTGCCAATTTTTGGAATGGGTGTGCTTGTGCTTTTTGTTTTTTTCACTAATGGTTGTTTTAACAAAAATACATGTACCTGACATTTTTATTTTATTCTTTTTTTCCTTAACAGCATATACCATCAGGTGGAGATGGGAAAAAAGTAAAATTTTTTGGTCAGTCCATTGATGGTAAAATGGATTTGAATGGAGATGGACTGACGGATGTAACCATTGGAGGGCTAGGAGGGGCCTTGTCGTTTTGGTATGTGTTTAACCAATAGAGTGAACGATGATTGTTTTAGATGCAACTTCTAGCATGTTATGTTATTACATAGCTGGTTTGGTTGAAAAAAGACATCCATCCCTTTAGTTCCTTTTCATGTTCAAATTATCAGATTTCAATGGAGAATCACTGCAAAATATTTTTATATTGCACATTTTTTATTTTTATATCTATTTAAGGGTATTTTTTTATTTTGAAAACATAAGTTCATGCACACTAGAAGCACTTTAGGTACATTAGAAAGCATATATAAAGCCTACACTGTACATATGGATGGAACCTCAGGCTCTGATTTAGGCCTCTTTCAGATGTGTTTAACAAGCCATCTAGCTGCCCAAGTGCTGGGAGTGGGTGCCATCTGGTTGCAATATATTGCAGCCAAACCAATTAGTAACATTTACTGTATAAACCACACACGTTTCAGTGGTTGGACACGCAGTGCGCTTACTGCCCAGTAAAAAAAAATGTCTCATGTCATTTTGACATCTGTTATTGGAACAGGTGTTCCAAGTGGCAGATCTTCTTTCTAAACAAGCGAGGAGAGGTCCACACAACAAAGGCAGAGGTTATTGAGATAATTTTACATCTTCTCTTTAAAATACCTTTTTAGCACTTTGTAACTGAAAAAGTGTCAGAAAGTAGGTGAAGAAGTACGATCAAAATTATTTTGAGTTTTTTTACGCTTGCTGGTGGTTTGAAAAGGCATTATTTTGACAAGGTATAAAATATCACCAAGGAGAAAAAGTTAATTGCATATTGGCCAGAAGGTCTCCAAGTCTAATTGATAAAAGTCTGGAGCATGAGTGGGGCAAAATGATAGGTTCAAGACCCCCTGTGCCTCAGGAGTCTAAGTAAATTGTGAAATGTTAACAACTTATAGTGTGGTGTCTCCTTCCTCTGGCACAAGGCCCACTTTTGCTGCATTTGTTTGTAGTGTCTCTCCTCTCTGGTTGTGCTGGCTTTTTGTCATGGGAGATGTCTATCTTTATGAAGACCAAAAAATGAGATATGGAAGGCTCTATTTCAGTAGTAGGGCCATTATTCCGGGCTTCTGTTTCTTGTTAAATTTTCAATGTTTGCCATATGTGTTCTCATTAAGCCAAAAGTTTGTTTTTGTGAGGTATATACATATTACGACATATAGTCTGAAACATTAAGCTCAGACTTTGCTCTTATAGTGTCATCTCTACTCCTGGACAGTTGGAGTGTATGTCGGTTAAGCCTTTGATGTAGGATTTGAGCCTTCAGCTAGGGTATGAATCTCGGCTAAAGCCTGTTCATTGAATTTTTGGTATTGGTTTTTCCAATCTCTATATTTTCTTCTCCATAACTAGCAATTATTTTAGGATTTTGACTATCATATGCAACATGGCATTAAAAGTCACTTTATTCCATATTTTCTCCCAAATATTGCAAAATGCTGTATCCTTTGGAAACATTATGAAGTGTACCTTTGCAAGTACAACCCTAGGGATCTTTGTCACACTGCAGGATTCTGCTAGGGTTTATCATGTAGATCAAAACTGATATGGTTTCTGTTGATTTTTCCAGTGCCCATTCAAAGGGTCTCACATATGGCTTCTGTAGGAAGCTCCACAGTTGATAAAATATGATTAGCTTATTCTTCAGTATAAGACACCTCTGCCATCATTATGCCCCATGGTGCTGTCTTCCATGGGTATATTTTAGCTTAAATGAAGAATGTATTAGATCCCCTGTAATAGGAAATTTGAAACAATGGTTGCGTGTCAAGACCGATACCTCAATACTTCATGGGGCACAGACTAGCAAAGACTAAAGTGTAGTAGATTTGGTCAACAACAACAAAAAAACTTATTTTATGCAAGACCTATTAAAAAAAAGCAAGCCAGCTAGATCCAATGTAAACAGCTGGACATGAAGCAACAGCCCACTGTTTTAGTCTAGACACCCTTTATCGAGCTTAACAGCTAAATAAATGCAGGATGTTAGCCTAGCTATTTATATACTACAGCATAATAAAGTTCGCTCAATTATAATACACATCATTGAACAGCGGATGGATTTAGAATAAGCAACAAGCACTGGACCTGATGGAAGTCTGAAAAGTAAAATGCAAATGAACCCTTTCCGAGAGTCAAAAACAGTGCCACCCAGTGCTGACCAATCAGCACACAAGTCTATAGCCACACCCCCTGCCCTGCTTTAAGGGATGGATAGAGCCAGGGTGCCAACCAATCAGCACCCACGTACCACCAAAGTAGGAAAAACACCAAGGTGGTGAGGCCCAAATGGGTTTATGAACCTGAACTTTACTAACCATGGTCTTGCTCCCAATTTACTAATATTGTCTTCAGTTATGTTGTACAATCGTACTCCCATGGGTATCTAATAAAGTGTTTCGGGGGTTTCTTTCTTCTAGGTCTCGGGATGTTGCAGAAGTGACAGTAGCAATGACGTTCGAGCCAGATACAATAAATATGGAAAAGAGAAATTGTAAAATCAATAACAGAGAAACAGTGTGTATCAATGCGACATACTGCTTCGAGATCGTCATTAAACCCAGTGAAAGCAAGCAGGAGACATTTGGTATGTTGGCAATGTCTACTGAGATAAAACTGAATTTCTTTTATTTGAAACTAAAACATATTTTAGAGGGTTTTTTTTGTTTGTTTTTCTTTGCAGATCTAGAGTATAAAATCACACTTGACTCACACAGATTTCTATCCCGAAGTCTTTTCACTGAAAGCAATGGAAGGAGTGTACAAGGTCAAATCTCTAAAAGTCAGCAATGCGTTGAACACAACTTCTATATGGTGGCAAGTAATACTTTACAGGGAAATTTTACTGCCATTTCTTAGACAGTTATATAATTTGGGTGAAAAAAAGACATCTGCCTATCAAGTTCAGCCAGAACAACATTGTCCTGCACCCTCTCATGTTCCAGTTTAACCAGAAAAAAAAAACCTTCAGGCCTGGAACCCGCCAGCAGCGCTTTTCTAAGCCTTTTCTTAGCACTTGTAATTTAAAAGGCTCTTGTTCATGTTATGTGTGTGATCCCACTTGAGGGATTTTTAAAAATCTCCCATAGCATAGCATTAGTAAGAACTTTTTCAAATCACTGGTGCTTAGAAAGCGATGCTAGTGGGTTCCAGGCCTTACAAGGCTTGGGCCAATTCCTAACTCCTTTCTGACTCCAGATGGAAATCAGATAAAATCCCTGATTCAACACCACTTAGAATTACCTATTAATGAATTATAGTCATTGAAATCCTTCAATGGGTGGAAAGTATCCAAACACCAAGAATTTGCCATAATTACCATAATTTGCCATAATGAGAACCCCTTTCTAAATAGATGGCACAAACATTTTTCCTCCATGTGCAGATCATGCCCCCTTGTCTTTTGTACAAGTCTAGGAGAAAAAAAAAGAAGCTTTGCATTGCCCTCTAATGTATTTATACATGTTAATCAGGTCACCTCTCAGTTGTTTTTTCCCACGGGAAATAAGGCCAGTTTGTCTAAAATTTCTGGTTAGTGAGACCTTCCATCCCTTTAATTAATTCAGTTGCCCAACTTTGTACCTGCTCTATTCAATGTCCTTCCTGTAGTGTGGTGCCCAAAACTGTATCCCAAACCTAATATGTGGCCCCTCAAGTGATTTATACAGATGGAGTAGTATATTAGCATTTCATGATTATATGTCTAATTTTATGCATCCCAGAATTTGAGGTGCTTTAGTTGCTGCTACTTGGCATTGAATACAGTTGCTTAACTTATCATCCAGTATTACCAAGTCCTTCTACAAGTCTGATGTTCCCAGCTGTATGCCATTTCTCCTATATGATGCTCTACAGTTGGCATGCCCAAGGTACATGACCTTACATTTCATCTTCCATGTTCCTTCCCATAGGGCCATGCTGTCAGGATCCTGTAGTAATATCTTTGCTTAGTGTTTTAAAGAGCAATCCATGACATTTCCTTGAATTTAAACATTCAGTAGAGATAACCTTCTGAAATGCATGCCTTTCAGGGAATGCTTTTGAAAAGAAAAAAAACAAAACCTGAGAGTCCTCCATAGTCCCATTGATTGCATGGTCCCATTGATTGCATGTTCTGTGCCCTTGATGTACCAGGGATTGTGGTGAGGAAGATCACAGTGGAGACCTGGAGGTGGGTTAGCAAGCAAACAGTAGCAGCATAAGAACAGTAGGGCTCCTGAAGGTGCGGTCTTGGTGTCATATCAGTGTTGCTTGAGGGATCCCTCCCACTTTGAAAGAAACCTTATGTGACATGTGATATCAGATTAGATAGACATGTGTAAGTACAGTGGCAAGCATACAAATATCTGTGCTGTGCTCCTTTTCTTCTTTCCCTGTCTGAAAGTCTTAATATTGATAGTTAAATAGTTATTTAGATTGAAAAAAGACTTAGGTCCATCGAGTTCAATCAGAAAAAAAGGTACAACAATCGCCTGCACCCTCACTGTTGTTGATCCAGAGCAAGACAAAAAACCTTACAAGGCATTGTTCATTGTCCAAAAAACCCCTTCCCGACTCTAGATGGCAATCGGATAAAATCCCTGGATCAACATCACTGGGAATTAACTAGTAATTATAGTCAAGGATGTCTATCAAAGGAAGGAAAGCATTCTAAACCATCCTTAAACGCAGATATAGAATTTGCCATAACTACTTCCTGTGGTAATACATTCAACATTTTAATCACTCTTACTGTAAACGGTCCTAAATAAATGGCTAAAATTGTTTTCCTCCATGCGCAGATCATGTCCTCTAGTCCTTAGAGAAGGCCTAGGGACAAAAAGCTTATCTGCCCAACTTTTATATTGCTCTCTGATGTATTTATACATGTTAATTAGATCTCCTTTAAAGTACACCTGAACTCATTTTAAAATCACATACTTTTAATGATTTTTTATTTGTGGTGCTGTGACATAATGTCACAGCACCTTCCTACCCATCTGTTATAATCTGTTCTAATCACCTTTTTCCGGCACCAGCAACTTCTTGTAGTTGCGTCTCACGGACTGTGAGATGACTTGACTCTCTACACAGCAAGCAGGAGATAGACTTTCTCAGGCTTCCTCAATATTCACATTATTTATTCAGGAAACAGAAATACAGATAGATACAGTTCATCACATCCTAGCCACGCCAATCTTCATGTTGCGTTACAAGCTTCTTGATTAGACTTCCTCTTTCTAACCTACGATACATTAGACTACCTATGTACAGCATACATTATATCAGATTACATATAGAATGAAAAATACTTAGAGGCTCCAGTCAGTATTGAAGCATAGCAGGAATCAGAGAGAGAGCCTTTTTCAGCTCGTCCGGCTATTAATACCGACTAGGAAAGAGTTAATTGTGATCTCATCTTCGCCATCCCCTAGATCAGACTATTGGTGGACCCCCTCGTGGTGTCATCATACCCACCTACTCGATTAATATTTAATGAGGCTTTTGACATACATACATGGAATTTGGTGTTTAGTAAATATGGCTGATGTTTATTGTTCTAGTGGTGTACATGCACAGGTCAGGGAGACCTGTGGCCTTGTCCATAGAACAGCTTCTTGGTATGTTCTGGTTCTGGTCCTAGGGACAAAAAGCTTATCTGCCCAACTTTTATATTGCTCTCTGATGTATTTATACATGTTAATTAGATCTCCTTTAAAGTACACCTGAACTCATTTTAAAATCACATACTTTTAATGATTTTTTATTTGTGGTGCTGTGACATAATGTCACAGCACCTTCCTACCCATCTGTTATAATCTGTTCTAATCACCTTTTTCCGGCACCAGCAACTTCTTGTAGTTGCGTCTCACGGACTGTGAGATGACTTGACTCTCTACACAGCAAGCAGGAGATAGACTTTCTCAGGCTTCCTCAATATTCACGTTATTTATTCAGGAAACAGAAATACAGATAGATACAGTTCATCCCATCCTAGCCACGCCAATCTTCATGTTGCGTTACAAGCTTCTTGATTAGACTTCCTCTTTCTAACCTACGTTACACCAGACTACCTATGTACAGCATACATTATATCAGATTACATATAGAATGAAAAATACTTAGAGGCTCCAGTCAGTATTGAAGCATAGCAGGAATCAGAGAGAGAGCCTTTTTCAGCTCGTCCGGCTATTAATACCGACTAGGAAAGAGTTAATTGTGATCTCATCTTCGCCATCCCCTAGATCAGACTATTGGTGGACCCCCTCGTGGTGTCATCATACACACCTACTCGATTAATATTTAATGAGGCTTTTGACATACATACATGGAATTTGGTGTTTAGTAAATATGGCTGATGTTTATTGTTCTAGTGGTGTACATGCACAGGTCAGGGAGACCTGTGGCCTTGTCCATAGAACAGCTTCTTGGTATGTTCTGGTTCTGCTGACAAAACTGCAGATTTTCTCTCTAAGAGAAAATCCCCTTAAAGGGCAGGTCTGCTCCCCAAGCCTTTTTGACTAACTCAGTCCAAATAACTGAGGCCTACTTAAATTATAACACCATCCAGTGCTCCCCTGTGCCCCGCTCTGCTCAGCCAAAAAATTGGACTCCCTCTCCTCTGCCCGTGCTCAGGAATGCCCCCTCCACTTGTTGCTAATGGTTCCTATAAACACAGCATGCTTGGGAGTTGCGCTGTGTGCAGTCTAGTGGTAATTTAGCTCGGAACGATAGTGCACTAATAGCTGTATTAGTACACTATCGTTTTGAGCTAAATTACCTCAAGACCACACACAGCCCAGCTCCCTAGTGCGCTGTGCATGTAGGAACTATTGGTGGCGAGGGACTGACACTTCCTCCCTGCCCATCATTGAGCTCTGCATTACGGCTGAGTAGAATGGGGGACACAGGCTGACAGGGGGCGCTGAAGGGGGAGGATGGTGCTGTGACTCATATGTCACAACACCACAGATAAAAAAGCATTAAAAACATGTCATTTAAAAAAAAGGTCGTACATTACTGCAATATCGTTCCTCTTATGCGGTGCCCAGAACTGAATTCCATATTCCAGATGTGGCCTTACTAGAAAGATAAACAGCGGCAATATTATGCTAGCATTCCACGTTTTTATTTATCTTTTGATGGATCCCAAAATCCTTCTCCAAGTTTGATGTCCCCATTTGCATCCCGTTTATTTCATATGGTGCTAGACCATTGGTACGACAAAAATGCATGACTATATTTGTCAACATTGAATTTGATCTGCCATTTATGTGCCCATATGGTCATCCTATCCAGATCCTTCTGCAATATGTCACTATCTTCCATTTATGCAACTGACAAGTTTTCTCCATTAGGGATCCTGAGGACTATAGCATCCCTCACTGATAAGGAATCTCAGCCATAAAACACTTTCCTGGAAGATTATGAATGCAGGTGTAAAATAAAATAGGTCGATGGTTCATATAATTGAGCTCTCTGAGACACAAGACAGACAATCAGTGAGCTGAGAAAAAAAACAATAAATCTGCTTTTTTTTATAGAGTTTTTTTTAAACATGTTGGATGTCTAAAAATCGTTTTTAGGAATAGGAGGATAGATACAATTTAACTCACCAGTTTATTTTTACTCAAGTATCAATGAAAGGCCACAATTTGCAACGACTAATGCATTTTGTTAATATAATGGGCAAGATGGTCCTGATCAGTAACGGGCAAATGTAATCCTCTCAAAACTGCCTAAATAGTCTACTTCCATAAAAAATGATTGGCAGCACTGAAGAAAGATTGGTTTGATTAGGAATGATTAGGAATGTCATAACAGGTATAGCAGAGACAGAATAACAGATTTATACTACCGGTAAATGAAACAGCACAAGTATGTTTCATAGAGGAGAAATCAATACAATCAATTTAGGTTTCTGATCCAAATGTGGAGACCAGTGTGAATTTGATGGGCAAGTCCACATTTTGCACGATAAATCCACCCAGCCATACATAATAGTAGGTAAAAATCTTCCTGAATTTAGATGCACTTTAACTACAAAACTACTACTTGAGTTATTAATGTAGTTCTTCTGCTTTATTCTAGGAAAAACCAGACTTTCTGAACTCTGTGAATGTTTCAGTAGAGTTTAAATTTAAAGACCCTGAACAAGGTCCGGTTCTCAGCAGTGACCATCCAAACAGTGCAAATGGCTATGTGAGTATAGACTGAGTAACATTTTAATCAGGTGTGCATGTGGCATAGCCTAATGGATCTCAAAATTAGCTGCTTCCGGAAGCACGTGCACCCCAACACCTCAGACCTCACCGTTCATTAATAACGTAATGTGTGCATTGTCCGGTAGGACACAGCTCTGCTCATACTATTATGCCAGAACCTGAAGCAATGCAAAGCCAAAGCACCAATGTGAATTGTGGGACCATTGCAGTGCATTGATGTGTGATTAAACATTTTGTTATACACACTGCAGCATGTATAGGGCTTGATTTACTAAACCGTAATAACTCATATTTCGCGATCAATAATTCGCGATCGCGCACAAAATCAAGCCCATAGTGTGAATGCACACTTAGAAAACAAGAGCTGCATAGAACTCTGCCTGCCACAGTCTGTGAACCTGTGGTTGCAGCTGATATTGGTTACTCCTCCCCCATGTCACACACACAACATATCTATTCTGCTGGGGGTCTTCAGCACAGTCACTTGTGTTACATTGAAAATATCCTGGCAATATATGTGATAATGCATACATGAAAAGAAAAAGTGCAAGGGAAAATGGGCTGAGAGCAGAATATTTTTAATTTTACAGACATACCGTACTACTATCCCCGATAGTAAAAAACTGGTAATTATACCAGTACTAGTTAAAAAGACCTGCCCGTTAAAAAATGGGTACTAGGCCTTGGCCATGACCTTCCCCCGTACACGAACACACATGCCCGCCCGTCGTCCTGCGCCCGTCTTCTTTGTTGTCTGAAGTCCGTCCGCACGTCACGCATGTGCGCCATGCACAACACATGGACACCGGAGGATACAGCGACAGGGCTAATATTATAAAGGATTCTACTTTCCCCATAATTTTTTGTAATTTGTGGACTATTAAATAAACCTATTTAAACAAAAACTATTGATGAGCAAAATGTCTTCTAACAAACAATTTCCATAGCTGGGGTTGGGGGGGGGGGTGGCACTAGATTTAGCAAATCAAAGCCTGTAGCTTGTGGTAAGTTAATTTGGGTTAATTGATCAATGATCATATTACTTTTCCTACCTGGGTCAGTTAGGGAATTAAAATGTGGGGTTGGTCAATGGGATTTCACGTTACTTGATTTTGGGATGAAAATAGTGTTCTCACTTTTTTCAGAGGTTACACATTTTCTGGCTCACTTAAAATCCCCAATGTTCATCAGCCGTGATAATTTAACCCCTCAATCTGCAGAATGTGTCATCTGATTTTAGAGCTGAACGCTGGTACACACAGGCTGTTATTTTAATTTGGGGTTTGTTTGGAGCTACACATGCTGGTTAAAGCGGATCCGAGATGAAAAACTAACTATAACAAGTCACTTGTCTATATATCTTATCTAAAGTTTAGATAGTGTCACAGCAAATATAGCTGCAAACAGCTTTAATAGAAAATGATTATTTCTTCCTGTGATACAATGACAGCAGCCGTGTTGTTGGTAAACATTACACAGAGGCAGGCTTATCTGTATCTTGAGCACTCAGTCTGTGAAAAAAACCTAATCCCTCCTCCTCCCTCCTTCCCTCTGCCTCTGAAATCAATGACTAGTAACACCCCCTCCTCCTCCTGCCCAGACTGAGCTCCCATGAGCCCTTGCTACTGCCAAGGCTCTCTGAAAGCCTGTGGGCATGGTTTATTTAGTTTATAGGAAATTAGAGTATTAAAACAAAAAAAAGTATTTGGCTTGAGGAATGCCCTATAAACAATAGGAAAGGAACACAATTATGCAATGAGTAAAAGTTAATCTCGGATCCACTTTAAATGTAATGCATATTAATTATTTCATTCAATTATAGATAATAGAGTTGGTGGTGGAGTATGCACATTTTGTATGCAAATGTATGCAGCTTGAAAACTGACCAATCAAATCAAGGGGGACTTTAATGCATTTTTTTTACCTGCATAATGTACATATACAGTACAATTTGCATAATCCTGCATCAACTCTACATTCTTTTCATCTCATTGACCATTCCTAATTTAAACATGATTTTGTTTGAAGATGCAGGTTAGTACTAAACACAAGTACTAATTAAAATAGTAAACATTTGTTGTTTTTAATTTTTTTTCACAGATCCCCTTCACTATGGATTGTGGTGCTCATAAGAAATGTATTAGTGACCTGGTGCTGGATGCTCAGTTAACTGTTGGAGAGCAAAGGTAACATTCTTTAAAGAGCAGAACTATCCTAGGCAGGTTTCAAAGCCACACCCCTCACCTGACAAAAAATAGACTTGTGCCTACTTAGGTTGGCATGCCCGGATTTATGCTTTGTGTGGCCCTAGTAAGTTGTGGCTCCCCTTTAATGTGCAACAGCGTTCCTCCCATTCCATGTGCAGCGTCCTATTCCATGTGTATCATCCATGTACTGGTGGCCCTTTCTTCCATGTACAGCTCCCTTGGGCATCAGTTTCCTTTTTTCATGTGTTACTCCCCATTTTCAGTCTCCTCTTTCATATGTGAAATTATACACCCATCTGAAGCTTAGTGGTGTGGTTTGCATTGTGCCGTATTACTCCATTCCTATACAATTACATGACGAAATGATTATATTCTCATCTCCTATCATTCAGAAAGGAGAAAGGGAGCATATATTGTGAAAAGAAAACCTTAGTAGGAAATGTGTTGTATTATGCCAGCCTGGTTACTGTCTATACATATTTTACAGCTTTGAACAGATGATTGTACAGCATGACAATGACAAGTTTAATGTCATGATAACGTTGAGGAATGACGGAGACAGTGCTTATAATGCCAGGATATCAATGAAATATTCTTCAAATGTTATACGAGCTAAAATCGAGGTGAGTGCCCTTTCCCCCAAATATCCAGCATCATTTATGCCAATGAAATCTACTATTCCTCTTTTACCTGTTTAGCATTGCTGACCCCTGCTGGTGAAAGTTGAGATCTACACCCTCTGCAATCAAACATAAAGTTTGATTGCAGATTTGCTATGTACATTTTTGGTAAAATCTCAATGTGCTATAAATGCAGGAAATAATTAAATATAAATAATAGTAAATGTATTTTTATTTTATTTATTTACTTATTTAAAGAGGAACTTCAGCCTAAACAAACATGTTCATTAAAATAGATAGGTAATATAATCTCTTACCCACCCTGTTTTAAAAGAACAGGCAAATGTTTGTGATTTCATGGGGGCAGCCATCTTTTTGATTGAAAGGAGGTGACAGGGAGCATGAGACACAGCTCCAACTGTCCTTTGATAGCCCCTCCCAGCTGCACCTCTAGGCTTCAAAGTAAAAATTAAAAAAAAAAAATTGCGCATAAACAGCAGAATGAGAACAACAACATCAGAAATCCCATCATGCTTTGCACAGCATCAGGGGAAAAATGCCTGGGCAGATTTCTTTGATGGGGCGGAGCTAAGGTTCTGTGCAGCTAAAAATGAGGCTTGGGTAAGAAAAACAAAGTTCTAATGCTGTGAAACTGTTAAAGAAACACCAAGCCTTTTCAGTGCTGCTGAGTACCGTATATATTTTTAGTCTGGAGGTTCACTTTAAGCATTTATATAGTGCCGACATATTACTCAGTATATTCTCTTGTCTCGAACTGTTCTTCAGAGGGGCTCACAATCCAGTCCCTACTATAGTCATATGTCTATGTGTGTATCTTGTAGTGCATATATTTCATATATTCATATATTTCTGGAACTCTGACCCATCACAAAACCAGTAACTGTTTGTTCAGCAGCATTAACATGAAGGACCCCTCAATTTCTCCACTCACATGTGAGGAGTGTGATGATGCTACTACAGCAAAGGGATTAAAAAAGCCCCCTGCAGTTTATCAGGTCCCACAGGTTCCTCCTGGTTGCCTACATTTTGCCCCTGACACAGGGAGCATTCTGCACATGTGCAGTTACAAATCTATAAAAACTGCACATGGGCAGAATGCTCCTGGCTATGGGAGTGTGATTGAGGAGGATGTGCATGGTTGGGGCTGTGCTTTTGGTGCCCAAATTGTACTGTACACTGCAGAGGCATAACTACAAATCATGGGGCCTCCCAGCAACATTTTGATGGGGTCCCCTCAATGTTCCTACCCTTTCCCTACCCCTGGTGACCATCACAGTCTGAGGGTCCATCTTGCAAAGGGTCATAAAACAATTGTGGCCACACCCAGATCAGGTGTAGCCAAAAACAATGCCTGATCTGAATGAACTTTTTATTGGAGGAAGGGAAGGTTAATAGTTGGGGGCAGTTTATGCAGCGCCCAAATTACCAGATGGCTGCCAGATGCCCCAAATTTCCTGCTTGGATTGCAAGGCTTCATCACTGAACTTTCCTATATCAGGTTTCATCAATATCTCAATAAATGCAGGAAGTGCGGTAACATCACGACAGCTTACAGCTTTCATTTATTGCTTATCAAAGTTTTATAAACTGGCTCCCAAGTGAATGAAATAAATATGGAATATTAACTTATTTATTAGAAATCTATTAACCAGGATCCATGCCCAAAGACTTGGACCAGGATTCAAACCCTGGTCAAAGTCTTAAACCCTGCAACAAAGGCAGCAACCTTGACCAGTACGCTACCCAGGTTAATAATAAGATCTATTGCAGCCGAACAATTAACTCTGTTTGAAGGATATTTAATAGTTATTGTTTAACCTTAATTTATTGACCCGTTTCACCACTACAACCCTGTGCTTTTACTCCACAGGATAAGCCGAAAGTCAGCTGTGATGACTCTGGTGAAGACTTTGTGTGTAGAGTTGGATATCCGTTCTTAAGGAAAAATGAAATGGTAAATTCATTGCATATAAAATGCCCATTCATGAAGGCTTATTCACCTGTTCTAAAAATATCTACTAGGACCCAAATTATACTGACTGTGTCTTGGGGAAGCAGTGGCTATCAGATGCAACATTTTCCAATATAATCAAAAGCTGATTTTCACAATGTAAAGGCAACCGAGCAGATTATGGCCCATATGCAATTCACTTTTACGCTTAAGTTTTCTCCTGGGTGATATTTTCAAACTTGTAAGTAAAATTCTTTTTAAACCACCAGCAAGCAAGAAAATACTCAAAATAATTTTGATAGTACTTTTCGCCAACTTTTAGGTACTTTTTCAAATATAAAGTGCTTAAAAGCTATTTTAAAGAGAAGATGAAAATAATCTCTTGGGAAATAACTCAGGAGAAAAAGTTAATTGCATATGGTCCTATGAGTACAGAATTGGTGCAAAGTATAGAATTGTATGATGGTTTGGAGTTGATTTGATAATGTTCTACTAAGCACTCAATGGAGAACACTAAGACGCCTTTATAACATGTACGATATATAGCCACATAGGTCATTAGAATAGGGTGCTATTAGAGCTAGATGAAGGGAGTCCAACCTTACAAAGAAGTGATTTAAAAATAGGCAACAGTTATTATGGAAACAGAAGTGACAATGACAAGAGTAAAAAAAACATATCCAGAATTCTAATCATTTTAACTGGAGAGTGAAAAAGTTACATGTTGGCCCATATGCAATTATTTTTTTCTCCTGAGTTTTCTCCTAGGTGATATTTTTAAACTTGTCAATAAAATGCCTTTTAAGCCACCAGAAACCAAGAAAATACTTAAAATAATTGTATTAGTACTTTTTCACCTACTTTTGGGTATTTTTTTTTGTTGAAAAGTGCTGGAAAGTTATTTAAAATCGAAGATGAAAAATTATCTCCTAGGTGAAAACTCAGATGAAAAAGAGAATTGCATATGGCCCGTTGTGTCTAAAATCGAGCTTTTCACTTCTTAATATACCTTTGAATTGCTTTTTACCAACATTGTTATTATTTGTTTTAGATTACATTTGCAGTAACCTTCCAGTTCAATGTGTCAAACCTCCTGGATACAGCTTCTATATTTATTCAAGCAGCAAGGTAATGCCTGTGTGCTGGTCTGAATGCCTGGTTGACTTGGCTGGCTGACATGCGTCACTTATTGATACAAAAACAGAGCTTTTGAAAAACAAAACAAAAAACAGTGCTTTTTAAGTGGTATGAAAGTAGTATAAAACTCAGCATTTCTTCTTTGCTGTAAAAAATTATTTATAGCAGGAAATAAAATGTAGCAGAACAGCATTCAAAAATTTAAAACATAGCACTTAATTCTTCAGTAAGAAGCTTAGATCCAAAGTTGGAAGCTTAAATCAGAAATCAAGTAATTACATTATCTTTTTTATGTTTCCTTATCAGCCACAATTAGTAAACATCTCTGGCAGTGCTTGAGATTGCATGGATAGGAGATGATAAAACAGCAGAGAAATCTCACTAGAAACATTATAATATACTAGCCGACCCGCGGTGTAGCATACTCCGCATAAGAGGGTAGAGGGCAGGAAGGGGGTATTGGGCACAGCGGTAGGGAGGGGGGTTGGACCCCCCCTCAACTGGGTCCCCCATGTGTGCTCTACCTCCAGCTTAAGCTCAGCAGGAACCCCCCCCCACCTGGGTCCCCCATGTGCACTCTCCCTCCAGCTTAAGCTCAGCAGGACCCCCCTCCCCCTTAAGCTCAGCAGGACCCCCCCCCCTCACCTGGGTCCCCCATGTGCACTCCCCCTTCAGCTTAAAGGGAAGGTTCAGGGACTATCCCAAAAAAATAAAAATCCCCATCCACTTACCTGGGGCTTCCTCCAGCCCGTGGCAGGCAGGAGGTGCCCTCGGCGCCGCTCCGCAGGCTCCCGGTGGTCTCCGGTGGACGGCCGACCTGGCCAGGCCGGCGGCCAGGTCGGGCTTCTTGTGTGCTCCAAAATGCGCCGCAAGGTGGCTCGCTGACGTCATCGGACGTCCTCCGGGCTGTACTGTAGTTCAGTAGTTCTGAGCCTGTGCAGTACAGCCCAGAGGATGTCCGATGACGCCAGCGAGCCGCCGTGAGGCGCATTTTGGAGCACACAAGAAGCCCAGCCTGGCCAGGTCGGGCGCGCCACCGGAGACCACCGGGAGCCCGTGGAGCGGCGCCGAGGGCACCTCCTGCCTGCCACGGGCTGGAGGAAGCCCCAGGTAAGTGGATGGGGACTTTTATTTTTTTGGGATAGTCCTTGAACCTTCCCTTTAAGCTCTGCAAGGAACACGCCCCCCCCCCCTGGTCCCCATGTGTGCTCCCTCTCCTGCTTAAGCACAGTAGCAGCCGCCACTATTAGTAAGAGGCAGCGGGCGGGGATGACTCACCTCTTCCGTGTTCCATCGTGCGTTCCACTGTCGTCATTTCCTGCAATGCCGCACACTGTATTGGTGTAATTTGCCTTTTTAAAACAGAAGGAAATCTGCAATAATTCAGCTATAAGTGAACATTTGTGGTTACCCACAATGTACTGCTACTAATTATGCAAATTACCCCTTTTCCCCCTTGGTAAGCCAAGCAAGGATCCAGAGCCACTGGTGTATAGCAAGCCTATAGCTTTAAGTTTTACACAGTCATATCAAACCCACACGTGACAGCCTATTTCAGACGTTTGGACCTCATCAGTACATAGCAGGGATTGATATGGCTGTATGAGATAGGGCTTGGACCAGTACAACAGAGTAACCAAGCAGCTCAGGGTGACCCAAACTACTAAGAATGTATAGGAGGATAAAAGAGACCAAAAAAGTACTCCTACTAAAAAAAGCAAAGCTTGGTGTAATTTTCCTTCTTAAAACAGAAGCAAATCTGCAATAATTCAGCTATAAGTGAACATTTGTGGTTACCCACAATGCACTGCTACTGAATATGCAAATTATCCCTCTTTGCCCTTGGTTTGATATGACACTACTTCTTCTTCTTGCTTGGACCAGCCCCTTCTTCTTGCTTGGACCGGCCCTGGGGGCAGGGCACTACTTCTTCTTCTTGCTTGAAGGTTGAGGCACTTACTCTATTATATATATAGACTACTTCTTCATCTTCTTGTTTGGACCAGCCCCTTCTTCTTGCTTGGACCGGCCCTGGGGGCAGGGCGCTACTTCTTCTTCTTGCTTGAAGGTTGAGGCACTTACTCTATTATATATATATAGATAAACATAGCAGCTATGCAATAGAAAACAATGGCAGCTTTCAGAGTAGATAAACTGTAATTTGTAAATGCACAATAATAATTGTTCACAAAAAGCAAATACGATAATTGTATGTGAAACAAAAAGAAAGAAAACATTTTGGTTGAATATTACGTCAGATTTTAATCCTGCTTTAATTAATATTTTCTGACTTGTAATGTTTACTGTAGAGAATTACAAAAATATAATCAGGACATCAGGAGGGTATGATGTGTATTACTTCCCCCCCCCCCCCCCCCAAACAAGGAAACTAAGAGTTATGGGTTACCATAAACTGTATTGTAAATATGTCAGGTTAGGATTGGTAAGATAATAGAACATGCCCCATTTTATTCAGTTTAACATTAGGAAACTCAAAGGATAAGACAGGTGAAATAGAAGATAGTAAGTAAAAAAAAAAGCAGAAATATCAACAATACAAAATGAACCAATCACCGAGCCAAGACTGTTTAGAAAGAGAAGATAATCAAAATCAAAACCTTATGGTACACCAACAGAGTGCAAAGACAGAAGATGGTGTGGGAATTCACTTAAAGTGAATGGTAAACGTTCAATATGATCACATTGTTCATCCATCAGAAGTGAATTTACTCGCAGTCTGATAAAAATAACTAATAAGTGAACTTTTGGCCATTGAGTAATTGGATTTTCTGGCAAATCTTGACAGTCCCCAGTGCACGTTTTGCTGTATACACGTGCCAAGGTCTATGTAACAGGAACCTCAGGGAACATACTTTTGTGGGTAGCAGGAAAAAAAGGGCACTGGCTGAGGGTGGACGAAAAGCAGTTATTGTTAATATGGCGAAAAAAGCAGAAAAAAGGGTGCCGCGATAAATATCATTAACAACATTAGAACATTTAAGCCTTTGAAGTATGTTATCATTTTAGAAGCTTGCAACATTATAGTTTTTGTCATATTATTTTGTTTGTATGTACAGATTTTACATGTTCAAAGATATTATCGTTTCTATGTGTAAAAGGGTGTTTCTGCAGAGGGAGTGGTTAGGGTTAGGCACCACCAGGGGGAGTGGTTAGGGTTAGGCACCACCAGGGGGGTTAGGCACCACCAGGGGGAGTGGTTAGGGTTAGGCACCACCGGGGGGGTGGTTAGGGTTAGGTGCCACCAGGGGAGTGGTTAGTTTTAGGCACCACCGGGGGGGGAGTAGGGTTGGGTTAAGCTGTATTGTTGAATTACGTAACGATTCTTCATTATTATTTCTCATCTGTTTTTACAATGGTATTTATTGTTAACCAAGTCTAACAACGATGTTTTTCGTTATCAGATTTCATTATCCAGCCGGGCCCTTTTTTCACGCTGCCCTTTTTTCAAGCACACCTTTTATGCTGTTTTGGTGCTGTGACCAATGAATCACAATAAAGAAACTTAGTGAAATTATGATCTGCTCATATTGGCTCATGTTCAGCTCATGCATACTAGCCCTACGCATACTAACCTTTCCTCTGCCCCCTTTTTTTTCACTATACGCTGTGGCAGTGCATAGTCCTGCCTTCCCGTCTAAAAGCAGAGTAGTGCAGGTAGCCCTTCTGATCTTGGTACCTGATCTTGATGCCGGATCAAGTCTCTTCTTCCACCCTGGAGGGGCGCTTTATGAGGGCATCCTCCTTTGGGTCCTAATCATATGATTTGGCATGTGATTGGGACCCAAAGGAGGACACCCATATAAACCGCCATGGCTCTGGATCCTGCGTCTGGATCCGTTAAATTTCAAATTGCTTCCTATGCTACTCTGCATTTAGGCTTGGCAAGGCAGCATGACACAAGAATAACCGGCTGTGGCAGCACTGTCCTGAGTTCTCTAACACAAGATAACTTGGGCAGGGCTGCCATAAAGGGTTAAAGGTTTCACAAGAAACAAAAAAGTGTTTTTTTTCTGGAGGTTTTGCAGTCAGTTGATATTTTTTAATTTTACTCGGAGCGATCCCACAAAGATAGTAGAATCCAGCCTGAATATGATCAAGAAAGAGATTTGTAGAGGGGGAACAGATAGGTCCTCCTTTATAGTCATATGAGTACAAAGGATGGAAAAAGACCTTATGTTAAGGAACAAGGGAAGAACAGCCTACAGTGGCCTCCAGTACCTCTATGGAAATTCAAAAAGTGGCACAAATATTTTTTTATTAAACAAAAAATATTTTTTCATGTTGTAGTGACAGTGATGAAAAGAACACGACCTTACACGACAACATAAAACACCTCACCTTTCCAGTGAAATATGAGACTGGCCTGACCTTTACTGGGTAAGAATATACCTGTATCCATAAAGTCTGTCTGTTAAATCTGTATCCATAACGTCTGTCTGTTATACCTGCATTCATAACGTCTGTCTGTTATACCTGTATCCATAACGTCTGTCTGTTATACCTGTATCCATATCATCTGTCTGTTATACCTGTATACATAACGTCTGTCTGTTATACCTGTATCCATATCATCTGTCTGTTATACCTGTATACATAACGTCTGTCTGTTATACCTGTATCCATATCTTCTGTCTGTTATACATGCATCCATATCGTCTGTCTGTTATACCTGTATCCATAACGTCTGTCTGTTATACCTGTATCCATAACATCTGTCTGTTATACCTGTATCCATATCATCTGTCTGTTATACCTGTATCCATATCATCTGTCTGTTATACCTGTATACATAACGTCTGTCTGTTATACCTGTATCCATATCTTCTGTCTGTTATACCTGCATACATAATGTCTGTCTGTTATACCTGTATCCATATCTTCTGTCTGTTATACCTGCATCCATATCGTCTGACTGTTATACCTGTATCCATAATGTCTGTCTGTTATACCTGCATCCATAACGTCTGTCTGTTATAACTGTATCCATAACGTCTGTCTGTTATACCTGTATCCATAACGTCTGTCTGTTATACCTGTATCCAAATCATCTGTCTGTTATACCTGTATACATAACGTCTGTCTGTTATACCTGTATACATAATGTCTGTCTGTTATACCTGTATCCATATCTTCTGTCTTTTATACCTGCATCCATAACGTCTGTCTGTTATACCTGTATCCATAACGTCTGTCTGTTATACCTGTATCCATATCATCTGTATGTTATACTTGCATCCATAACGTCTGTCTGTTATACCTGTAGCCATATCTTCTGTCTTTTATACCTGCATCCATAACGTCTGTCTGTTATACCTGTATCCATATCATCTGTCTGTTATACTTGCATCCATAACGTCTGTCTGTTATACCTGTATCCATATCATCTGTCTGTTATACCTGTATCCATAACGTCTGTCTGTTATACCTGTATACATAATGTCTGTCTGTTATACCTGTATCCATATCATCTGTCTGTTATACCTGCATCCATAACGACTGTCTGTTATACCTGTATCCATATCATCTGTCTGTTATACCTGTATCCATAACGTCTGTCTGTTATACCTGTATCCATATCATCTGTCTGTTATACCTGCATCCATAACGTGTGTCTGTTATACCTGCATCCATAACGTGTGTCTGTTATACCTGCATCCATAACGTGTGTCTGTTATACCTGTATCCATAACGTCTGTCTGTTATACCTGTATCCATAACATCTGTCTGTTATACCTGTATCCATATCATCTGTCTGTTATACCTCCATCCATAACGTCTGTCTGTTATACCTGTATCCATATCATCTGTCTGTTATACCTGTATCCATAACGTCTGTCTGTTATACCTGTATCCATATCATCTGTCTGTTATACCTGTATCCATAACGTCTGTCTGTTATACCTGTATCCATATCTTCTGTCTGTTATACCTGTATCCATAACGTCTGTCTGTTATACCTGTATCCATAACGTCTGTCTGTTATACCTGTATCCATATTTTCTGTCTGTTATACCTGTATCCATAACGTCTGTCTGTTATACCTGTATCCATAATGTTTGTCTTTTTATATTTTACCTGCTGCTAACTCAATATCTTACAGCAAGGGCCCGTTTCCACTACATATGTCTATTTCCCACACACTATTTCGAATGCAGAAATGCAGCTTATTGAAATCAATAGGCTGCATCCAAAACACAACAAGACATTTGTAAAGCGCTTTTCTCCCTGAGTACCCAAATCGCAAAAAAAAAAATGCACTTGAAAAAATGCATATTGCATCTTTTTGCAGAACTCATCCAAATCCCCATAGCCATGCTGAAATGGATGCAGCACCCCAATGGAAACGCAACCTCATAATAATTTCATTTGCATATCTATGTTTTGTGCGTTTGTTAACTGAACACTGTGGTTACGTTTTCCACAGCTCTGCAAAGGAATATCACGTAATTATTGCTGCTAACGATTCCATACCTACTGCAATTAATTCCACTGATTTGATTGGCCCAGAAGTCAGTCTGAGTTATCTGGTAAGTTCTGTCTGTTTGCAGTTTATTTTATCAGATATACTGTATATGAGTTTAGGGAAATTAGATCTTAGAGGGGCACTATGGCAAAAAAATTGTAAAATTTAAAATATGTGCAAACCTAGACAAATAAGAAGTACAAAGTAAAATGAGCCATAAACTACTTTTCTCCTATGTTGCTGTCACTTACAGTAGGTAGTAGAAATCTGACAGAGGCGACAGGTTTTGGACTAGTCCATCTCTTTATAGGGGATTCTCAGCAAGGCTTTTATTCTTTATGAAGATATTCCCTAAAAATGATTTAAACAATGATGCTGGCCAGCTTCCCTGCTTGCTACACAGTTTTTTGGCAGTTGAACAGAACAACTACCATTCACTAAGTGCTTTTCAAAATAAATAAATCCCTGAGAATCCCCTATGAAGAGATGGACTAGTCCAAAACCTGTCGCTTCTGTCAGATTTCTACTACCCACAGTAAGTGACAGCAACATAGGAGAAAAGTCATTTACTGTATGGCTCATTTTACTCTGGAAAAACAGACTTCTTATTTGTTTATGTTTGAACATATTTAAAATTGTAAAAATGTTTGCCATAGTGCCCCTTTAAAAAGGCCATAAATCTCCCGCTACGGCAGCCAAATGACCATCTGAATCAGTGCTGCCACAGGCAGGCCCGATCAATGATTGCACAATGGTTACAGCGTACGACATCTCTATGAATGTGAGGGAGCCCCTGGTCGCTGTCCTCCCAAATTTTAGATGTGTCCCTCCCAAGTCTCCACCATACTTCCGCATTCACATCCCACGTGACTACCAGCATATAAGAACGTGGGCTGTGTGTGTGTGTGACGTGTTATAACGCCAGCAGTCATGTGGGGCACCAATGTAAATGTACAATGGACATTCAAGGGCAGATGGACGTTCGGAGCCAACGGCAAGCGTAGTATTTACATGCACGGGCACCGGGGGACATCTGACGTTTGGGGGGAGAACAGCCAGGTATGGCGAGGCGGAGTCACAAGGCTGATTCCCTAAAGATTTTATACTGAAATTGACTGGGTATTGGCCTGTGCTGTATAGGGAGCCAAATGATCTCTTGGATTTGATCAGAAAGAGATCCGTTTCTTGGTCTAATCCAGTGATGATCGTAATCAGCTAATTACGATTACCCACGTTTTCGCAATTTCGCCTATACATAATTACGATTTGTACATTTAATTGATTTCATATAGTCGTTTCGAGTACAATTGCAAGTATTTTTTGCGTAATGTTGTGCCAACTTTGGCAGTGAATAGCAAAGCCCCCATACATGCTATTGACACCAAAATTGCTGCACATGTTAAGGAGAATAGTGGGTATAAGTTAAAAAAAGAATTTGACAAAAAGAACTTTTTGAGAAAATCAATTTTAAATATACAAAGAAAAAATGTTTTTTTAGCTCAGAAAAATGACAGTTTAAAAACCATTTTTCTTTGCATTTTTAAAATTGATTTAAAAAAAACAAAAAACAAAAACTAAGGTCTTTTTGACCTTTTTTTGACTTGTACCCACTACTCTCCTTAAAGCGGAATGAAACCCAGCATTTCTTCTTTGCTCTAATAGATTATTTACAGCATATTATATACAACCAGCATTTTTTATTTTTACTAGAACTGCATTCAAAGGGTTAACACAGGCTTTAGAAGCTTCCCTTCCAGCAGAGATGGCCGCTTCCGAACTTTACATAATGTTATCTAGTGTTTAATGGTATCAAGTGAGAAATGTAAACAAAGCCTTCTCTCACACTGCCGGGTCCCCTGAACAAAGTCAGACAAGCATAAATACTTTCTGATGCTTTCTGATTAAGTTAGAGGATGAATAAAGCAGTTATAAATAAAATGCAAAGTCAGCTCTCAGAGTAAAATAAGTGTACTTTAGGAACGTATAATTTCTAAATGAATAATAATACTTATGCACAAAAGCAAATATGCTAACCGAATGGCATATAAAAAGTAGGAAAACATGTTTTTATTGAATATTATGTCAGGGTTTTATACTGCTTTAACATGTGTAGCAAATTTAATAGCAATAGCATGTATGGGGGATTTGCTATTAACCACTAAAGTCGGCACAAAATTATGCAAACTTTGGCGAAAATTATGCAAAATTATGAAATATTAGTATTAAATATGAAATGAATTACGATTTTCTCCGAAATTTTGCTTTACGATTCCAACGCGTAATTGCGAATTTCTATGCAAAATGTCGGACCTCCACTGGTCCAATCTGCCGTGCATTAAAACAGGCATTTCCAGGGACAAATGTATCAAGACAGCCACCAAATAAGATAGAGATTATTTTGATATCTTTTAAATTAGTAACAGTTACAATAAATTCAATTTGTCTTCATGAATTATTTTTAAATGCGCTTTTGTTTTTTGTTGTTGTTTTTATTTATTTTGTTTGTTTGTTTCTTCACAGATTAGAAAGACTGATTATATTCCTATGCCAACCGTCACATTTCAGCTTTCAATCCCCCATTCATCTCCAGATGGCAATGTTCTTCTTTATCTGACCAACATGTCAGTTTCTGAAGTAGGTTTTCCTATTCCTGTTTCACTACTCAGTGTCCTACAAACATTCATAATATGAACATGAAACAAATCCATCACAGAGCAGATCTGCATCATACAGAAAACATACTCAATTATTTAATATGCCATTTTGTTTTCTCCAGAACGTGAACTGCAGAGCTGATCAACTTTTGGATCCGTTTAGAATTAATTCAGGAATCACTTATGTATTGCCCAAATTTCACGAAAGTATGAAAGATACAATATTGGTAAGTTTTCTGCTTGCTGAAATTGGCAGCTGTGTAATAATGTTGACTCATAGGCCTCAATTCACTAAGGGTAGTTTGGTAAAATAATTTTGCTTGGTAAAATACTGCATTCTGTATTTTGTATATTTCACTAAGCCCTGCTCGGTAAGTCTCACCAGCTGTGGAGCAGGTCAGCGGTGAGGCAGGATGCTGTGTGTATGAGTTGAAGTTTTCTGTGCAGTGCATCATGTCATCCCTTTAGACGTGCTGCAGCCACAAGAGGGAGCTCTTCTGTATGCCAGAATACAGATATCCACATGTAAAAGAGGGATCGCCAGCCACAAAACCAAATTCTATTTAAACACTGCAGTGTTTTTAAAATGCTGCCAGAAATCTCACCCTGCAGTACTCGTTCTCCAATCTATTCAGGAATCTATCTGCTGGTATTATATTCTCTCAGTCCCCCAGGCTCTTTTCTGTGCCATCGCCAACCACAGTGAGAGAAGGGAGGCTTGTCCTCTCCCCTTCCAACTTCCTGCTTCCCATTGATTGGCTGAGCAGACTGCAGTGTGAAGCTGCCTAGCTAAAACATGATCCTCTGCTCACTTGTGTTTACAAGCAAGGCTGAGGTGACTCAGCGATTGGAGGAGAAAATAAAAAAGTTAAGGGAAGAAATGGCATCAGGATTTAGCCTCAAACTGAGAGAAAAAGACATGGCCCCCACCAGGAACAGAATTCTCTTCATTTACTTTATGGCATTCACTGAAATCAAAATGTGGACAGTACAATACATGTGTTATGTACGTAGATCAAGTATTTATCTACTTGTATGTGTGTTTTTCCCCTGGCATAGTAAGGCTAATCCTACTGCTTAAAGAGATGCAGAAAAGCCTCAAAAAATGCCACCTTCCCTTGCTCTGCTACAGTGAAGTCCTGCCTCCCAGAGTATCGGACCAAATGAAAATGAGAAGCAGGGCTGTGTGGCTCTCCCTATTGGCAGTCTGTCAATGTTACCGCACAGAGAGAGCATGGAGAGAGTGAGTTATCGGCTGCTAAGAGCTGGAGAGAAATGCCAAACACTTTTGTTTGATTTGCCGAATGCGTTAATCTTTGTGAATGTCTTTGCAATTTCTTTACATTTGAGGTTTTTTTACCGCACAAGTTGGTAATTTACCTCACTAGTTGGTGATTCTAATTTTCTGTACGGTGATAGGTTTAGTGAATTGGAATTTGGGAAGATGATTGGTAAAATCAGCGGTTTTCTGCATTACCGAATGCGGTAATGCTTAGTGAATTTAGGCCATAGAGTCTAAAGGTGGCCACACACCTTACAATTTTTTAAATATCTGTTCAATTTAAAAATAGCACTCAATTTTTCTGACTGATTGTAACAATTAAAAAATCTGACAAATGTACCACACACCTATTTTCAATTTTTCATTTTCATTTCTCATGAATAAAATGATTTAAAGCTAAGAAAAAAATTGGATTGGAACTGTACATCAAGTAATTCAATCCATCACACACCATACAATTCTTGATAAAGTTGATCTGAAATGTCCAACATGTCCTTTCTCCAAAAAATGAAAAAAAGGGAAATCCAATTGGATTTCTCGATCGAAAACAAAGAAAAGCTCTTGATTTTTCACGACAACCGATCGTAATTGGTGAAAAATTGTATGGTGTGTGGCCACTTCAATTCTTGAAGACAGGACCAGAACTCACTCAGACACAGGAAGTAGACTGAGATAGGCTGGAGATATGGTCAATAGTGTTGGGGCCAGAAAAGGATTAAGATGAAATGGAGCCCTAGGCAAGATAGCACTTTTTGCCCATCGCTGATGATCGCCTGGCTTTTTTAGTAAGATTTAGTGGGGGCCCCTAGACATTCCCCAGGCCCTAGGCAACTGCCTAGGGTTGCCTTGTGGATGAGCGGGCTCTGGTTGGGGCTTATCTCCAAATTCGAAAATGCACCCTTACGGGAAGATGGTTCCAAACAGCTCAAAAAACATGACAAACACTAGTTACATTTAGACATTTAACTACATAACGACTGCATCACACCCATGGGCGTGACCGCAGCGGGAGCCCCAGGACTGCCTAACGCCAATTGGCATCAAGTTCTGGAGCTGCAGTTTCCCAGTGAACGGCCGCGCGCATGCGTGTTCATTCCCTGCCAGTTCATGGAGCGGAGCACTACCTGGGGACTCTTCCTATACCCTTTGACAAAGAGATCTAAACAGCGCTGTCAGGGTAAATATAGACATTCCTTCTGACAATCACTGCATGATTGTTTGATTGCTGCCAGAGCTCAATGTGTCACTAGTCAGATTAGAGTCAGTGTTTGCTCTTTGCACATGCTCTTTGCACGTTTTCTAGCTGCTGCTAGTTTGATGTAGTGATTGTATGTTCTACATGTAATGATCCACGGATTGTACTTGCCTTTGTTGATCAGCTTTGTATTATCATTGTAACCACTATCACTGTATACATTTGCTGGGCTGTGATCTGTTGTCCACAGCCCATTGCATTTTGTGATAAATCTGTGATTTTTGTGATTATATTATACAGTACAATATTTAAGCAATACAACAGCTTGGTGTGCCGGTCATTTCTTGTATATTCATGATTTTGTAAGACCTCAAGTAGGTCTGGTTTACTGACTGTAGCACCCACGTGTTCATTGTTCTTTGCTGTGTTGGAAGGTGTGCATACCTACATTCATTTAACGCCCCAGTACTGCAATTACCATAATATGGTGAGAAGCAATTTGTAAAAAAAAAAAAAGTTATGCAAACCATCAAAACTAAAACTGCTTTAAATATGATGTAAATGGGGTTACTGTTGATGAGAAGTGGTGAACTAGACAGGAAATAGGTGTTTATTAGAGAGGATTTTGTAAGGTCAGGTGTTTTGTTTCCAATGGCTGAATGTTTATTTGGGTGTGACTCAATTACTACTGAGTTTAAAGACTAATATAAAAAGCACTGAAAAATGTTTTCTTAAAAAGGGAACAATATGGAAGGCTGCACATTCCTTTGAATATAAGGGGCCTTATGTAAATCACTTTTTCTCTGAGTTATCTCCTAGGAGATAATTTTCTTATACTCTTTAAAATAACTTTTAATCATTTTACAATTGAAAAAGCAATGTTTCAATTTTTTAAACATTTTTCAAAAGTTGGTAAAACATACTATCTGTCAGGTATAGCAGTATTACCTCACCAGCGGAGAGTGCTGCGGCCGGCGTTTCCGCGTCTGACATCATCCCGGCGGCGGCCGCATCCTCTCAGACATCTTGCACAGCCCCTGGCAGGACAGGTCTCTCCTCTGCACATCAGATTAGGTCAGCACGCTCGCGGGCGGGGAGGCAGGACCTTTATAATCTGAGGAGACGGGTCAGCTGATCTTGCGGTCAGCTGACACCAGCCTGCCAATCACAAGCGGCTGATTGGTTCAGCCCTCTGGGCGGGCGGCTTGAATTTGCTTTCTGTATTTAAGCTGGGAGATGTCACTTGCTCATTGTCTGTTGTTGTGAATACTTCGTGTGCGCGTTTAGACCTTTGATAGCTGTAATCAGTAGTGAAAAACATACCAATTGTATTTATCTGTGTATGACTCTTTGCCTGCTCTGACTATTCTTTCTGCCTTGTGATTCTGTACCTCTGCCCATCTGATCTTGTTGCCGACTGTTGCTTGAACTTCACTCTGATTCTGCTTGTCGATTCTGTACCTTATCTGCCCGTCTGTTGCCTACCTGATCTGTCTGACTATTCTCTCTCACCAGTGGGCCCTCACCACTGGTGAGGTTACCGCTGTGGTTCTATCTGTAACCTCCATCACCACTGGTGAGGTTACCGCTGTGGTTCTATCTGTAACCTCCATTGCCACTGGTGAGGTTACCGCTGAGAATCTATCAGAAACTTACTGTTTGCACCAATCACTACACTTTGTGCAATAAAGCTAGTGACTTTTGTCATGTCTTACACTCCATTTGCTTACTATATCTGTATTATTGGTGATTCTGCAGATCACCATATAATCAGATATACTATCTGTATTATTGGTGATACTGCAGATCACCACATAATCAGAATTCTGTTATCCTGCTGACACTAATTGTTACACTATCAAAATTATTTTTAATATTGTCTTGCTTGCTGGTGGTTTAAAAAGCCTTTTAAGACAAGGGGCCATATGCAATTCTCCCAGGTGATAATTTTTCATCTTCGATTTTAAATAACTCTCCAGCACTATTCAACTTAAAAAGTACCAAAAAGTAGGTCAAAAGTACAAAAGTATGACATTTTTTTTGAGCATTTTCTTGCTTTCTGGTGGCTTAAAAGGCATTTTATTGACAAGTTTATAAATATCACCTAGGAGAAAACTCAGGAGAAAAAATAAATTGCATATGGCCCAGGGTCTTTTTAAAATTCCATTTGGCCTGTTCCATCTCTTGGGAATACCTCAAGATAAGTGGTGAAATATTAGTCATAATCATCACAATTAGAGACAGCTAATCAAAGTGATTCAAAAAAATGTGTATCAAATAACTAAAGTATCCCATGTAGCTTTAGGTGAGATTGATCTGCTGACACCTGGGCCCATATGCAATTCCACTTTTCTCCTGCGTGTTCTCCTAGGTGATAATTTTTCATCTTCTATTTAAAATAATTTTAGAGCACTTTTCAACTGAAAAAGTACAGAGAAGTAAGTAAAAAAGTACTATCAAAATAATTTTGAGTATTTTCTTGCTTGCTGGTGGCTTAGCAGGCATTTTATTGACAAATTTAAAAATATCACCTAGGAGAAAACTCAGGAGAAAAAGTTAATTGAATTTGGGCCCTGGGCCCATATGCAATTAACTTTTTCACCTGAGTTATCTCCTAGGAGATAATTTTCATCTTCTCTTTATACTTCCTTTTAGCATTTTACAATTGAAAAAGTACCCAAAAGTTGGTGTAAAAGTACTAATACATTTATTGTGGGTATTTTCTTGCTTACTGCTGTCTTAAAGGGTATTTTATGACAAGTTGTGAAAATATCACCTAGGAGAAAACTCAGGTGAAACATTGAATTGCCTATGGGCCTTGGGCCCAAATGGAATTAGCTTTTTCACCTGCATTTTCTTCTAGGAGATAATTTTTCATTGTCAATTTGAATTAACTTTTTAGCACTTTTAAATAGAAAAAATACAAAAAAGTAGGTGAAAAAGTGCTGTCAAAATTATTTTGAGATTTTTTGTTTGCTTCCTGGTGGATTAAAAGGTCTATAGGTGTCCCCAGTATATGTAGCCAGCTGTATAGGTGTTCCCAGCATATGTAGCCAGGTGTATAGCTGTCCCCAGTATATGTAGTCAGGTGTATAGGTGTCCCCAATATATGCAGCCAGGTGTATAGGTGTCCCCAGTATAGCCAGATCTATAGGTGTCCCCAGTATATGCAGCCAGGTATAGGTGTCCCCAGTATATGTAGCCAGGTCTATAGGTACTGTATCCCCAGTATAAGTAGCCAGCTGTATAGGTGTCCCCTGTATATGTAGCCAGGTGTATAGGTGTCCCCAGTATATGTAGTCAGGTGTATAGGTGTCCCCAATATATGCAGCCAGGTGTATAGGTGTCCCCAGTATAGCCAGATCTATAGGTGTCCCCAGTATATGCAGCCAGGTATAGGTGTCCCCAGTATATGTAGTCAGGTGTATAGGTGTCCCCAGTAAATGCAGCCAGGTGTATAGGTGTCCACAGTATATGCAGCCAGGTGTATAGGTGTCCCCAGTATATGCAGCCAGGCCGTTAAGTGTCCCCAGTATATGTAGCCAGGTCTATAGGTACTGTATCCCCAGTATAAGTAGCCAGCTGTATAGGTGTCCCCTGTATATGTAGCCAGGTGTATAGGTGTCCCCAGTATATGTAGTCAGGTGTATAGGTGTCCCCAATATATGCAGCCAGGTGTATAGGTGTCCCCAGTATAGCCAGATCTATAGGTGTCCCCAGTATATGCAGCCAGGTATAGGTGTCCCCAGTATATGTAGTCAGGTGTATAGGTGTCCCCAGTATATGTAGTCAGGTGTATAGGTGTCCCCAGTATATGCAGCCAGGTGTATAGGTGTCCACAGTATATGCAGCCAGGTGTATAGGTGTCCCCAGTATATGCAGTCAGGCCGTTAAGTGTCCCCAGTATATGTAGCCAGGTCTATAGGTACTGTATCCCCAGTATAAGTAGCCAGCTGTATAGGTGTCCCCCGTATATGTAGCCAGGTGTATAGGTGTCCCCAGTATATCCACCTAGGTGTATAGATGTCCCCAGTATATGTAGCCAGGTGTATAGCTGTCCCTAGTATATGTAGCCAGGTCTATAGGTGTCCCCAGTATATGCAGCCAGGTGTATAGGTGTCCCCAGTATAGCCAGATCTATAGGTGTCCCCAGTATATGCAGCCAGGTGTATAAGTGTCCCCAGTATATGTAGTCAGGTGTACAGGTTTCCCCAGTATATGCAGCCAGGTGTATAGGTGTCCCCAGTATAGCCAGATCAATAGGTGTCCCCAGTATATGCAGCCAGGCCTTTAAGTGTCCCCAGTATATGTAGCCAGGTCTGTAGGTGTCCCTTTCGAAATGTTTAAGTGTCGGCGCAGTGGCTGACAGCAGGCGGGGACTTAGCGCTGTTCTTCCAGCGGCCGGAGGGAGCTCTGCTATGTGCGCCGCTAGTCTGGTCTTGAGTAGACCAGACTAGTGGCACACAGATCAAACTCCCTCTGGAGGCTGTAACAGCAGTAAGTCTCCGCCCGCTGTCAGCCGCTTCGCTGACACTTAAACATTCCAGAGGGGAGAGCCAGGAAGGGGGGCCCCAAAGTGAAGGAGGGGGGGGAGACATCCCCACTTCCCCGCCGCTGTGCCTATCGCTCCCGTTCACTGGTCGCCTCCCTTCCTGCTCAGGGTGTTCTGGCGGGCCCCCCTCCCTGACCACGGGGCCTCGGTCTATGCCCGAATAATCAGTCTGCCCCTGGTTGTGAAACTATAACCTAGGAGAAAACTCAGGTGAAAAAAGTGAATTCCATATAGCCCCAGGGCTCATATGCAATTAACATTTTCACCTGAGTTTTTTCCTAGGTGATGTGTTCACAACTTGGCAAAAAATGCCTTTTAAACCACCAGCAAGCAAGAAAATACTCAAGATAATTTTGATAGTACTTTTTCCTCCAGTTTTTGGTACTTTTTTAATTGCAAAACGCTGAAAAATTATTTTAAATACAATATGAAAAATTATCTCCAAGGAGAAAACTCAGGAGAAAAAGTGAATTGCATGTGGCCCCTGGTCTCTCTCTTGGCTGGATGCATTATGATAGCCAAAACCATACATTTTTGCAAATTATACAAAACTTGTATTCATAATTCGTACCTCGTAAAGGTATTCATGGTAAATGTTATTTGGAGGGGTAGAGTTGCAATGTCCAGGCTTTGGGCGGCAGAGAGAAAGCAGTGGGCATGGCAGAAGTAGTGAAAGGAAGTGGGGCGACACAGCAAACAGCCTGGCCTCAGCAAGTGCTCTTGGGGTGGCCCGCGGGCCGAATGTGGCCCATGGGCCGCTATTTGGACAGTCCTGCTTTAGATCTTCCAGTGATGCGACTACAGTGTATAGAATTTACTGTGACACTGAAACCTATTTAACAATACTATAATTATTTAACAGGACTGCAAGAGAATGAAGTGTTCCTCCTTTAACTGCACGGTTGAGCCATCTAACAGTACCCACATAAACATGACACTAAGAGTATGGAAAGCAACTTTCATTAAGGTAATTATTTTCTTTTTTATTTCAGTTTGGCATTTTACTATGATACGAAATGCTTTGATATCCCCACATGACCTCAGCCGGTTGGTTGGGAAGCAACTGCATGCCTATTGGCAAAATTGGATCTCCTCAGGCTCCAACCTGGCCAGATTTTTCTAGGAAGTTGCTTTTATCCCCTGCTCTTCCAGAGAAACAAACTGCAGATGCCCTCCTTTGCCCATTATTATCATTGTGCAGATAATGCAAGCATAGATAATTATACAGCTGCCATTGTCATGAAGAATCAGTTGTTTGTTAGATCCTTGCTATTAATCCTTAGCTTTCCGTTTTGGTAAGTCCTCCAGTCATCACCAGTAGGCTCATACAACCCATGCGCAGTAAGTGGTGACTGCAGGTTTTACTGAGATGGAAAGCGGCGGATCGAGGCAGCACAGGAGCACTAGGGTTGCTCATTCGGATTCCGCAGAAATGCAATTTCTGCATTTCCAATCGGAAATTGCATTTCCGCATCAGAATGCGGAAATGGGTAATACAAGTGCGGTAGGTATTAACTGCTAAAGTCGGCGGATTTTTACTGTAATGTAATGTGCGGTAATTTTAAGTCGGAAGACTCGGAATGAATAAACCAATCAGAGAATGGGGATTAAGGTGGAAATTTCAGCATTCTCTGATTGGCCTATTCATTCTGAGTTTTCTGATTGGCTTAAAATTACTGCATATCGGATAACGCGGATTTTCTGCTTTTTACATTACAGTAAAAATCCGCCAAATTTAGCGGTTAATAGCAAAGCTCCCCTAAGTCCTAGAAACACCAAATTTTCAGGGTTTATTAAACAGAATCTTGTGAATAAGATAAAAAAAAAGTTTTCAAAAAGACCTCATAGTTTTTGAGAAAATCAATGTTAAAGTCGGCAGAAATGTCCACGATTTCCGGCGGAAATTGGTAGGGGAAAGCGAAATCGGTAGCAGTAGCGGTAACTAGCAATGGCGGAATGCGGATTTTCAGCAAAATCGTAAATTGGCATTTCCTACGAGGAAGCCCACGGCCTGAAGGAGGCTGGAGGAAGCCCCAGGTATATTTCTTTTTGTTGGTATCAGCTTTCCTTTAACCTTTAAAGGGGCACTATGGTGAAAAAAATTAAATATGTGCAAACATAGACAAATAAGAAGTACGTATTTTTCCAGAGTAAAATGAACCATAAATTACTTTTCTTACAGAAGTGACAGGTTTTGGACTAGTCCATCTAATTTATGGCTCATTTTACTCTGGAAAAAAACATACTTTTTATTTGTATATTTTTGCACATATTTTAAATTTTAAAAATTTTCGCCATAGTGCCCCTTTAAATGCAAAATAATTATGAAATTCCTATTTAGGAGCAGAAGTTTAGATACAGTTGTTTATCTTTATCTTGTTCTGTTAGACACCCTCTCAACAGATGCACCTATTGTCTCCACCCCCACCCTTTAGATTGTAAGCCTCTGGCAGGGCCATCTCCTTTAGTGTTTCCAGCTTGATTATGCAATTTTACTGACAATCACCCTTCTTGTGGACTAGAACAGTCTCTATTTTGCCCTATGACACTGTATTATCAAATCATTTGCATGATCTTGTTTTGTTGTGAGTTTCCTGTATGTCCTACCTGTATGTTAACCCTTTTATCTATTGTGCAGCGCTGCGTAATATGTTGGCGCTATATAAATACAATAAATAATAATAATAATAATAATCTTATTGGGTTATTTTTACTTCAGGTTTGTTTTAAGTATAAGCATACTGTCATTGAAACTGTAGATGATCTTTCTTGTAAAATAAAGAGCCCTAAAGTGTCGCATGTGACCGGGAAACGTGTTTGTAATAAGTCATGCCATATGGTTATCAGAAACGGTGTTTATGCATAAGATAAGCTTCTCCTCAGAGGCCTTTTAGGCTCCTTTTACACTTGCTGTGTCGCATTGTACTATGGGAGTATCATATTGATTGCGGTGCAGTGGGACTCGACACAGTAACGCAGCACATGCAGGGCATTAACAATATGACAAGCGTGTTTACATTGTCAGTGAGGCATACTTTCATTGTAATGTATGCTTCACTGTGTGGTCATACTGTAGCAGCAAGTGCAGCGTGACATTTCCTGACCATTGCGGTGCGATTGTAAAATAATCACACTGCAATGGAATGTAGCAATTGTGGACTAAAGCAAAACAAAATCAGCTGGGATGATGTGTCAGAAAAATTACAGTGATATAATGTCCTGAAGCATATGAAACGTTGCATTATTATTTTTTTTTTTTTACAGGCCAGTATTCATAGTCTGAATCTAGTTTTAAATGCTGTGCTGAAAAGTGAGAGTGACATAGTAATCCTACAAAGTGAGAGTGCAAATTATGAGGTGAGTACAGGCCCCTCTGGAAATCCTCTAGAAATATGTACTGTATGTCTTATTATTATTTTGTATTGATATAGCTCCGACATCTTCCGCATCGCTTTACAGAGTATATAATGGCCTCAATTCACTAAGCTTATCTCCTGTCTCTAGAGCTGTCACCATAGTGATAAGGCATGAAGTATTCAGGAAACATTTTACCTCAGGCAAACCTAAAGTTAACTCTTCTGTCTTTAACCTATTTTGGTTCCTGGACATAGAAACTACGTCCAGGAACCATGCACGCTACCGCGCGCTCCCGCGGCCGATCGCGCGTGTGCACGCGCACTCCCGGCCGCGGATTCGGTAGCCAGGGAATCAATGTATCGGGCTATGGTGCCTGATCACTGATTCCTCTCCCCCGCTGAAAAAGCGACAGCTTCTCTCGGAAGCTGCGCCTTTTCTGGCCGTTCCCTCCCCGATGCGTCACTCTAAGCGTGTGTTACGCTTAGAGTGACGTCATGTAAACAAACTCATGGCCGCCATCTTGTGGCCAAAAAGTAATACTACAACTGAAAATAAAAATAAATTAAAATGAACACACATTTACATTATAAATCTATTGTTTACCTCCCACCCTCCCAAAACTACCCAAATAAAATGTTTACTATAAAAAAAACAAAAACATTACAATAAAAAAAAAAAACCATGTAAATATTTACCTAAGGGTCTAAACTTTTTAAATATCAATGTAAAGATGAAATATTTGTATCTTTTTTTTATTTTAAACTTGTTAATAGTGATAGATGCAAAATGGAAAAAATGCACCTTTATTTCCAAATAAAATATTGTCGCCATACATTGTGATAGGGACATAATTTTAACGGTGTAATAACTGGGACATATGGGCAAATACAATACGTGAGTTTTAATTATGGAGGCATGTATTATTTTAAAACTATAATGGCTGAAAACTGAGAAATAATGAATTTTTCCATTTTTTTCGTATTCTTCCTGTTAAAATGCGTTTACAGTAAAGTGGCTCTTAGCAAAATGTACCCCCCAAAGAAAGCCTAATTGGTGGCGGAAAAAACAAGATATAGATCAGTTCATTGTGATAAGTAGTGATAAAGTTATAGGCTAATGAATGGGAGGTGAACATTTCTCACGTGAAAACCACGGAACCTGAATGGGTTAACGTTTCAGTCCTTAACCACTTACTCCACAGCTCAGTATATCTACGTCAGCTGTGGCTTCCTCCAAGCCACCATGACATAGATATACTGACTTGCTTGCAGCCCTGCTGTGCACGATCGGGTGCGCTGCAGAGCGCACCCCCCGACACTGTCAGCTGCATTACTAATTGGCGAAAGGGAACATGTTCCCTTGTAGCCAATTAGTCCATCGCCCTCCCATGAACGATCGCTGCAGTAGTCAACTGCAGCGATCCTTCATCTGTCCCCCTTAGGGCACAAATCATTTAAAAAATGCACCAGCAAGCAGCCTCACTCACCTTACCTCGTTCCTGCGACTATCCTGAAGCCCGAGCCTCCGATCCCCGCTCTGCATTCAGCCCCGCTATGCCGAATATCCGGGTCCCGGCTTGATAATGGCATAGCAGGGCTGACTGCAGAGCGGGGATCGGAGGATCGGGCTTCAGGATAGTCACAGGAACAAGGTAAGGTGAGTGAGGCTGCTTGCCGGAGGATTTTTTTAATGATTTGCGCACGGAGGGGGCTGCCTGAGGCGGGGGGGGGGCGCATCTGGCTATCGATCCTGGAGGGAGGGGGTATTTAAAAGGGGGGATGTTAAGATCACTGGGGGACATCTGGCTAACTGGGGGGTGTCTAATAGTAAGGCACATCTGGTTACCTTGGGGGGGATAACCTAATACCGGGGGCACATTTGGCTATGATGGGGGGCTAGTGTTAATCCTGGGGGCATATCTGGCTAAAATGGGGGAATGCTGATCCCAGGGGGGCACATCTGGCTATAATTAGGGGCACTATTCTTAGGGGCGCATCTGTCGATCTATACTGGGGGTGGCAAATGCGGGGGACACATCTGACTATACTGGAGGGGCTTATATTGGGGTCATATCTGACTATCTTGGGGGGGGGAGGGGGCTGATACTGTGGACCCATCTGGCTATCTATTTTGGGGGACATAATACTAGTGGCATGGTTTTTATGACAGTAGCACTTTTTATTTTTAAGCTGGAACTGGTAAAAACTGAAAAATCATGCATTTTATTTTTTTCCTCTTTTTTTCCTATTAAAATGAATAGAAAACAACTATTTTCTTAGTACAAAATACCCCCCAATGAAAGCCTAGTTTCTCTAGAAACAAAACGGTATATAGATCATTTAAGTGTCATGAGTAGGGATAAAGTTATTGCTGATTAACTAGTCATGGCTAAAATGTCAAAACGGCTCTGGTCCATAAGGGGAAAACAAGGTCTGGATGCAAAGTGGGTAAAATAACTACAGAATTAGACAGGCTGTTAATTAACTGCATGTGAAAATAACTACAGAGGAGGTAACTTAACTGCAGAGGAGGTAACTTAACTACAGAGGTGGTAACTTAAGGAATGAAGAGATAAGATAACGCTCTCATTGTGTGGTGGTTGCCTTATTATCTTCAGCATGATCTTAGTGAATTGAGGCCAGAATAGTCTTGTCACTAACTGTCCCTCAAAGAAGCTCACAATCTAATCTCTACCATACTTATATGTCCATTGAAGTCTAGGGCCAATTTAGGAAGAGGCCAGTTAATCTATCTGTATGTTTTTGTGATGTGGGAGGAAACTGGAGTGCCCGGAGAAAACCAACGCAGACATGAGGAGAAAATACAAACTCGATGCAGGTAGCACCCTGGCTGGAATTTGAACCAGAGACCAGCAAGCCCCAATATTATCCCTTTTCTCTAGTTTCCTCCTGCAAGGCGAGAGTGCTATCCACTAGGCCACCATGCTGCCTAATGAATTAGTGTTTAATATAGGATGTCAGCTGTTACCTGGTCCCAACCTCCAGACTTGTAGTAATCAACCAGCAATTAACATTTGATATATAAATGTCTTAAGAGTTTAGTATGTTTGTATTTTAAATCTCCTTTTTTATTGTACTTTGCAGACAATGATTAAACTTTCCAAAGAGTTGGAGCATGGCACGGTGCCAATCTGGGTCATTCCATTAAGCATAATTATAGGATTACTTATTTTAGCACTCATCATATTTGCAATGTGGAAGGTAAGTTTATCTGTAGCACTATAATATGTCATATTTTTATTTACAGGTTATAGCCACATATATTTACATAAGACCATGCCCCTTATTCAATTCCTCTTTTCTCCTAAGCTTTCTCCCTGGTGATCATTTTTTATCTTCTGTTTAAAATAACTTTTTAACACTCTACAATTGAAAACATACCAAACAGTGCTGTATATACTCGTATTATTATATAAGCTGACCTGCGTATAAGCCGAGGTACCAACTTCTCCCTCAGAAACCAGGAAAAAAGTGATTGACTCACATATAAGCCCCCTCCACAGTAACCAGATGTGCCCCCAGTACAAGTCATCCCCTCTTCCCATAGCCAGATGTGCCCCAAGGATAATACAGCTGTGTCTTAAGACGCCACTAGATGGATGGCGTCATGAATATGAGACAAAGCAATTGTCACACAGGAAGAATCCCCGATCATTGCACCGCTGACACATTGCTTGCACGCTCCGCTCCACAAGCCAGGGGACACAGGTAGTCTTGAACAGCGCACTATGCATACCATGGTGCAGGGAATGGGGGGTACGGACATAGCAGGGAACCAGCTGGCAAAAGCAGGATCACTAGTGCAAGATCCGTATGCTCCTCTGCCAGTAACAAAACCTGCTGCACCATCCGTTCTGCTCCACTGACTTGTATATAAGCCGAGGAGATAACTATTGAGCACATTTTTTGTGCTGAAAAATTAGGCTTATATGCGAGTATATAAGGTAGGTGAAACAGTATTGTCAAAATTATTATAGCATTTTCGTGCTTGCTGGTGACTTAAAAGGCATTTTATTGATTAGGTGTGAAAATATCACCTACGAGAAAACAAAGGAGAAAAAATGAATGGAATAAGGATCCTGGACCCATATGCAATTGATCTTTTCTCGCAAGCTTTCTCCAAGGAGATAATTTTTCATCTTCTATTTAAAATAACTTGTCAACACTTTGCAAATGAAAAAGTATGAAAATGTAGGTGAGAAAGTACTATCAACGTTATTTTGAGTATTTTGTTGCTCGCTGGTAGTTTAAAAGGCATCTTATTGACAGTGTTTGAAAATATCACCTAGGAGAAAACTCAGCAGAAAAAGTGAATTGCATATTGACCCTGGTGTTATGTAAACTAGAATGAGATACCCCATAGGGGCGAAAGGGAGAAAGTTAAATGGAAATGATGACTTCTGCAATGCACCCTTCCATTGACCCTTCATTGACTAGGTTTTTAGAAGCTTGGTAATGGTTGTTACAGCCATAACTTCATCCAGTAGTGGTAAAGGTACATATTGAACGGCCATGCCAGATGGAGGCCGGGGTAATATTATGGTAAGATGGTGTTTCGGGTTGTCTCCATATGAGACAATTGCTGATGCATCAAGGGGCCTTCCTGAGTATGGGAGAGTTTGGGGGCTCTTCTTAGTGTGTTGGGTAGGTCAGGCATCAATATAATTATGTATTTAAATGTTTTAATTTATTTAATTTGATTTATTTGCTGTAGTTTAAAAAGTCATTATAGATAAGTGTAATTCAACAATAGTTTCTCATAATTCAAACATTAAAGACTAAGAGCTTGTCCACACTTTCAACTTTGATTGCATATCTCAACCACTTGTAATTGTTTCAAGCACCTTTACAGAGAGTATTTAACCACCTCACCTCTAAGGGGGTTTCCCCCTTAAACACCAGAGCAATTTTCACATTTCAGCGCTGCGTCCATTCATCTGCCAATAACTTTAGCACTACTTATCACACTGATATGATCTATATCTTGTTTTTTCGCCACCTATTAGGATTTTTTTGGGTGGTACTTTTTGCTAAGCATTATTTTGTTCTAAGTGCATTATAGTCAGGCCCGGCCCTAGACCATTTGCCGCCTGAGGCAAACTTTAAAGAAATCGCCGCCGCCGCCCCCCCAAGCCGTGGATGTGGGGGGGCCGCCCAAGCTGGAGGGGATAGCAGGCAGGAAGGGGGTATTGAACCTAGCGGCGGGGAGGGGGGTCAGACCCCCCCTCCCTCGCCTGGGTCCCCCGTCCTCCGCTCCCCTCCAGCTTGTTAGGTCGCTGGCTGGCTGCAGCTATAAGAGGCAACGGGCGGGGATCACTCACCTCTTCCTCATTCCAGCCTGCGCTCCACTGACGTCACTTCCTGCTACGCTGCAGGAAGTGACGTCAGTGGAGCGCAGGCTGGAACGAGGAAGAGGTGAGTGATCCCCGCCCGTTGCCTCTTATAGCTGCAGCCAGCGACGTAACAAGCTGGAGGGGAGCGGAGGACGGGGGACCCAGGCGAGGGAGGGGGGGTCCGACCCTACTCCCCGCCGCTAGGCCCAATACCCCCTTCCTGCCCGCTATCCCCTCCAGCTCGGGTGGCCCTCCACACCCACGGACGGGCGGGTGCCGCCCCCCCAGAAGTGCCGCCTGAGGCAAACGTTTCACCCCACCTCATGGGCGGGCCGGCCCTGATTATAGTGGGAATAATAATTTTTTTAAAAAATCATTATTTCTCAGTTTTTGGCCATTATAGTTTTAAAATAAAATGTTTTACTGTGGATAAAACCCACACATTTCATTTGCCCATTTGCGACATTTATGGAAATAAAGGTACATTTTTTGAGTTTTGTGTTCCTCAATAATGACAAGCCTATCATTTAAAAAATAACAGTAGTATACCCTCTTGCCACACATATTAAAAAAAGTTCAGTCCCTAACGTAACTATTTATGTATTTTATTTGGGTAACTATGGGAGAGTGTGGGAGGTAAGGAGTTAATTTTAAATGTATGTGTAGGACTTTTTATTTAAAGAAATGTGTGTAGGTGTAATTTTACTATTTGGCCACAAGATGTCCTCATGCATTACTTTCCTGGGCATACTATTAGTACACTAACAGGAAGTAATGCATGGATGTGTAACTTCCGCTAGTTACAATGACTGCAGGCATCTGCCGGCGATCATTGACACAGGGACTTAGATTAATGAATGGGAACTTCATTCTCATTCATCTCTCCTCTAACAATCGGTGGCAAGAATGCATGCAGGAGTGAGCGGGAGTGTGCAGCGGAAAGAGACGAGTATCTACGTCCCTGCGGGATTTAGTGGTGTTTTGCAGGGACGTAGATACTAGTTCCGGGGGAGGGCAAGAGGCTAAAAGACACCTGAACTAAGAGGGATATGGAAGCTGCCATTCATATTTAGTAGAACAGCGAGGAGAACGCCAGCGCATACCACTAAGGCTGCATCTGAAATGACCACCAGCTCAGTGTGTAGCACCTATATAGAATTTCTACACACTTCGCATTCAATTCAGATGCAAATCATATGCAAATCTGCTACTACTTATCATGCAAACAGGAAACTCAGGAGGAGGGGCTGGGAGCAGCTAACCTGACAGTTACATAGTTACAAAGTTAAGGAAAGTTGGGGGGGAAAGGCTGCGCATCCCTAAACACATGCTGCAATTGAATGGTTAATCGCACAGGCTTACACCGCCTCTGCCAGACTGAAAAGTGCATGCTCTGCATCCAAGACAAGTGCTAACATTTATTAAACTAGGAGGTACTTTAGCTTCCAATATGGTTTGCATGCAAAGTATATTATACTAGACACTTGTGCCACCGCCACGGTGAGGCAGACCTCCGGGCAAGTGACCTAACCTAAATTTAAAACCTCGGGAGCAGCTAAGCAGAAAAAAATGTGTAACTTACATTTGGTAGAACAGCGAGGAGAACGCCAGCGCATACCACTTAGGCTGCATCTGAAATGACCACCAGCTCAGTGTGTAGCACCTATATAGACTTTCTACACACTTCGCATTCAATTCAGATGCAAATCATATGCAAATCTGCTACTACTTATCATGCAAACAGGAAACTCAGGAGGAGGGGCTGGGAGCAGCTAACCTGACAGTTACATAGTTACAAAGTTAAGGAAAGGTGGGGGGGAAAGGCTGCGCATCCCTAAACACATGCTGCAATTGAATGGTTAATCGCACAGGCATACACCGCCTCTGCCAGACTGAAAAATGCATGCCCTGCATCCAAGACAAGTGCTAACATCTATTAAACTAGGAGGAACTTTAGCTTCCAATAGGGTTTGCATGCAAAGTATATTATACTAGACACTTGCGCCACGGTGAGGCAAACCTCCGGGCAAGTGACCTAACCTAAATTTAAAACCTCGGGAGCAGCTAAGCAGAAAAAAATGTGTAACTTACATTTGGTAGAAGGTCTGCCTCACCGTGGCGCAAGTGTCTAGTATAATATACTTTGCATGCAAACCATATTGGAAGCTAAAGTTCCTCCTAGTTTAATAGATGTTAGCACTTGTCTTGGATGCAGGGCATGCATTTTTCAGTCTGGCAGAGGCGGTGTATGCCTGTGCGATTAACCATTCAATTGCAGCATGTGTTTAGGGATGCGCAGCCTTTCCCCCCCCACCTTTCCTTAGCCATATATATTTACTTTTAATCAATACCCGTTGGCTGGTATCCTGTTGATCTGACTTTCATGCATCAGTAATGTCTAAATAACACCCCTGAAACAAGCATGCAGCTAATCAAGTCAAACTTCAGTGAAACATCTGATGCTTTTTCAGGGTCTCTGGCTAAAAGTATTAGAGGAAGAGTATCAGCAGGGCGGCCAGGCAATCTGTATCATTTAAAAGGGAAATAAATGCATCATTTAAAAGGGAAATAAATATGGCAGCCTCCATATCGCTTTCACTAGTGTCTTCCAATGCCTGTCAACTTGTTGATTGAACAATAATGCCTGATCATTTTTTAGGTCTGCTGCTGCTGATCCTCAATCCCTTGTTTTGCTTTTTTAAAATTATTAGTTCCTTATTTTTGTGAATTGTCTGGTACAACAGTGCTAGAAAAAAAGCTACCATGGTAACATTTTGATGTTTAAACACATACCCCCACACGGGTCTTCCAATCGAGGAAGCTGCTTTTCCCACTTGGCGAGATTACGCTGTGCAGTCGTTGGAAATTAAGAGTGATTGCACTGAGAATCACAGAGGACAGTGATAGTGTTCAGGCAAAAAACTAAGGGGGTTGATCCATCAAATGAAATAGCGCGAGCAATGGGCGGTAATTAACATAGTAGCAGCTGCACCAGTGCAGTATGGCGGTAGCAATACATCACTACCGCATGGCTTTTGTAAGCAGCGGCCGTTGTTTAGTTACGCACGCTATGCTGCCCCTAGCGCATGTAGCGTGCAGGGAAATAAAATGAAGTCACACTGCTTTATTAGCACGAGCAACAGGAGGTTGCTCACGCTATTTCATTTGATGACTCAACCCCAACGTGTGCTAGTGGAGAATAAGCAGCGCAATTTACATGTAAATCATGGTGGTATTACAATCGGCAAAACGGTTGCAATCTGCTTTTCGAAGCAGATTCCACTAGTAGAAAAGGGCCCATACACAGCAGAGACTTGAAAAATAAAACTCATCCTTGAATGGACTCTGAACACACTGTAAAAATGCCATACTGAAGTTACCTGGGGCTTCCTCCAGCTCCCCGTAGTTCATGAGGTCCCTCGGCGTCCTCTGAGCTCCCTATGTTCTCTTGCTGGTGGTTCCATTAGTGCGCGACTTGGCCGGGAGTCATTCACAGCCTGTCCGCGCATTGTGCATGCATGGTTCTCAAAAGAATGACGGGCCAGGTGGATGGGCCACACATGCACCATTGCGCTTTACTTCTGGCCAAGTCGGTGGCTAACGGAGCTGCCAGCGGGAAATCGGAGGGAGCCCAGAAGACGGCAAGGGACCAAACGAACTATGTGGAGCTGGAGGAAGCCCCAGGTAAGTTTAGTATGGCATTTTTACGTTCTGTTCAGGGTCCCTTTAAATGTACATCTTTTTCTTACCAGAAACTAACATCTAACATTTTTATTTTCAGCTCGGCTTTTTCAAAAGACCTTTGAAAGAGAAGATGGAAAAATGAGAAGGAATCTTTGTTAACTGCATTCTGTGAATACTTGAACATCGTCTCAGGCTTATCTGTGTCGGAATACTGAAAACAAAGTTCATATTTTTTGTACTTCTAGCTCTTAGGGTTTTATAAACAATCTTATTGACTAATGGACTTGCTTGAATTTAGCAGTTATAAAAATGAATGGGACAGTTTGTTTGGTAGCCTGTCAACAAGGAGACAAAAGTACCAAAATTCCTTTTCCAAACTATGCATGCAATTTAAGCCCAGTTAATGTCCTTTGTGTAGGCTCACAGGTTAATTGCTCACTGATTTTTTTCCTATTCCCTGAACTGCTCTGAGATTAGAATACATTTCTACAAATTATGGGAAGAAGACGCCTTAATTTTCAATGTTAGCAGCTTGATCACATGACCAACACTATGACTCATTACACCTCACTGTAGCTCCGTAAAGATGCAGTATCATCTAGGAAAAAGAGGTTGGGCCAATAAACACCCTTCCAATCAAAGCATGGCAGAGAGGTGTGGCAAAGCTGCCACTCAAAACCCCTCCCCATTAGGCTGGATGGAGGAAGAGTAATTTAGACTGCAGAGAGGGTTGGAGTCCTGCCATTCCATGCATGGAAACAAAAGTGAAGTGGTCAGGTGACCCCCCTGCTAACGAAAAAATTTAAGATATTAACAGCTATTTTAAAAAATATCTTAGCGCATTATAGGAAGAGGTAGAAAAGCAGTGGACAAATGAAACTTGAATTTAGGGAGGGGCTTTAATGTACCCACCAATGTGCCAGGTTTCAGAAGCAAATGAAATAAGTCTGGTTGAGGAGGTCGGTCGATCGGGTGACTAGATTACAGGTAATTTTGGTTTGTAGAGGATCCAAGTATGTACCAACAAGGATTTCAGTTTGTAGTATAGGACATAATATTCAGGGAATTAAGCAGATCTATTTCAACAGGTCGTTAGGCTTTACTTTAGTGCCAGGTGGCACGGGATAATTATAGTTTTTTGTGGGTTTTTTTCTTTGTTTTTAAAGGGACTCCGAGCTCACGAAAAAAAGAAAAGTTGTACTCACCAGGGGCTTTCTCCAGCCCAGTGCTGGTCGGGAGGTCCCACGCCGGCGTCCTGGCTCCTCTCCTTCTCCCCGCTCCGATATAGCTGACAGGCCGCAGCCCGGGCGACACTCGGTGGAGTGTCGGGCTGCAGCTTCCGCGTATGACGCGGATTACGTCACACGCCGGCCGCCTCGCGTCATCACGGCGGCCGGCGTGAAAGTACTGCGCATGCGCGCTTTAATCGCGCATGCGCAGTACTTTCACGCCGGCCGCCGTGATGACGCGAGGCGGCCGGCGTGTGACGTAATCCGCGTCATACGCGGAAGCTGCAGCCCGACACTCCACCGAGTGTCGCCCGGGCTGCGGCCTGTCAGCTATACCGGAGCGGGGAGAAGGAGAGGAGCCAGGACGCCGGCGTGGGACCTCCCGACCAGCACTGGGCTGGAGAAAGCCCCTGGTGAGTACAACTTTTCTTTTTTTCGTGAGCTCGGAGTCCCTTTAAGCCTGCAACAAAGGAGAAATTTAGGTATCAGTCGGCACCAGATTATTATTGTTTTTTGATGTTTTTTTGCGCAGGGGGATTGGTTAGGGTTAGGCGTCAGGAATGGTGTTTTTGCGAGTAGGGAGGGGCAGTTAGGATCATGCGTTGGGAAGGGGATTTGTGCTGGGGGCACATTTAGGCATCAGGAAAGGTGTTTGTGGGAGGGTTGGGGCCGTTACAGTTAGGCGTTGGGAAGGAGGTTTGTGCAGGTGAGGGGTGGTTAGGGTTAGGCATCATGAAGTGTGTTGGTGGGGGGGGGAGGTGGTAGCTAGGGTTAGGTTTAGCTATAGTAAAATATTAATAACAATCACAGATATTTTCCTATCGAAAATTAACACTTTAAAAAGTAGAATATCCGTAAATGTACCGATTTTCTACTATCAGCAGTTTTCCTGGGCCAAATTTTCCGTGGCGCCCAAAATTCTGAATTTCTGATGTTGGAGCTAGGATAATCAACGTAAAAGTGGGTATCCTGAAGAATTCACCGCATTCTACTATACGTCATTACAGTGCCTTTTAATCCAAGTCCAGGTTTGCTAAACTACTTGTTGCATCCCCACTGGTGATGCTTGGAGATGCTTTAGTAAATCAGGTCCTCAACCTATTAACTCCTTCAAGAAAGTAAAAGGGTTTGTTCTTAGAATGTATTATCCATTGTAGCACTGAAGAGAAGTTAACTGTAATTGCAATTTTGAGATGCTCAGCTTAGGTTGCTTTAACTGGACACATTTTCCTTTTCAAGGAAACATTTCATCACTGAATACCTTCTTCAGCTGTAATGGGTTGCTATAGATACTTATATGTTCAAGTAATCCACTTACTCTAGCCATATGTCCAGATTAATGTATATTTAAACTATCCAGATGTACATAGAAGAATCAGAATCAGAATCAATTTATTTTCGCCAAGTAAGTTTGCACCTACAAGGAATTTGTCTTGGCAGTTGCTTAACAAACACAAACAAAAACAATACAAGGACAGACAGTGTGAATATTACAAGTTAAGGACATTATAAGTATAGTGGCAGTAAGCAATGTGAGAATTGTTCATGTTTAGTTCTGTGCTGATTACTTTCAGTCCTAGCAGCTCTAACGTGGTTCAGCATTAAGTATGGCTACCGCTTGAGGAAAAAAACTGTTCCTGTGTCTAGAGGTTTTGGTAGCGATTGACCAGAATCTTACTCCTGAAGGCATGCGCTGGAAGATGGAGTGAGCTGGGTGAGAGGGGTCAGAGGCAATTTTGGATGCTCTCTTTCTGCACCTGCTAGTGTAAAGATCCTGCAGGGAAGATAAGCTACAGCCAATTATCCTTTCCGCTGATCGGATGATGCGCTGCAGCCTCCCCTTTTCTAATGCTGAGCAGGAGCTGAACCATACAGTCATGGATGATGTTATGGTGGATTCGATGATTGCAGTGTAGAACTGCACCATTAGATTTTGAGGTAGGCCAAACTTTTTCAGCTGCCGCAGATGGTACATTCTCTGTTGTGCTTTCTTGACAATAGTGGCGGTGTTGTTGTCCCATTTTAAGTCGTTTGAGATCGTGGACCCAAGAAACTTGAATGACTCTACTTGGGTTATTGTGGATCCATTTATGGTTAAGGGGAGGTGCTGGGGGGGAGATCTCCTAAAGTCTATTATCATCTCCATGGTTTTGAGAGCATTTAGTTCCATGTTGTTGCTGCTGCACCAGGAGGAAAGCTGTCCCACCACATGCCTGTATGCGGACTCATCCCCGTTTTAAATGAGACCAACAACTGTTGTGTCGTCTGCAAACTTCAGAACCTTAACAGATGGATCTGTGGAGTTGCAGTTATTGGTGTAAAGTGAGTACAGCAGTGGGGAAAGCACACAGCCCTGGGGTGCACCAGTACTGACTGTCAGAGAGCTTGATGCGAGTTTACCATGTCTAACACGCTGTCTTCTGTCGGTTAAGAAGTTGGTTATCCATTTGCAGAGGGATTCAGGTATGTGTAGCTGGGAGAGCTTGCTGTGCAGCAGTGATGGAATTATGGTATTAAATGCATCAAGAAGTGTCTTGGTATTTAGAACTATAGAAGTTGCTCTTTAAATGATGTTTTCTAGAACACGAACAGGTGTCCATTTGAATATGCCTTGAAAAATTAGAGCTAAAAGCAACTACATGACCCTGCAGCCTTCAAATCCCTACATACAGTTGGCTGCAAAAGTATTCGGCCCCCTTGAAGTTTTCCACATTTTGTCACATTACTGCCACAAACATGAATCAATTTTATTGGAATTCCACATGAAAGACCAACACAAAGTGGTGTACACATGAGAAGTGGAACTAAAATCATACATGATTCCAAACATTTTTACAAATAAATAACTGCAAAGTGGGGAGTGCATAATTATTCGGCCCCCCCTTTGATCTGAGTGCAGTCAGTTGCCTATAGACATTGCCTGATGAGTGCTAATGACTAAATAGAGTGCACCTGTGTGTAATCTAACGTCAGTACAAATACAGCTGCTCTGTAAGGGCCTCAGAGGTTGTCTAAGAAAATATTGGGAGCAACAACACCGTGAAGTCCAAAGAACACACAAGACAGGTCCAAGACAGGTCAGGGATCAAGTTATTGAGAAATGTAAAGCAGGCTTAGGCTACAAAAGATTTCCAAAGCCTTGTACATCCCAAGGAGCACTGTTCAAGCGATCATTCAGAAATGGAAGGAGTATGGCACAACTGTAAACCTACCAAGACAAGGCCATCCACCTAAACTCACAGGCCGAACAAGGAAAGCGCTGATCAGAAATGCAGTCAAGAGGCCCATGGTGACTCTGGACGAGCTGCAGAGATCTACAGCTCAGGTAGGAGACTCTGTCCATAGGACAACTATTAGTCATGCACTGTACAAAGTTGGCCTTTATGGAAGAGTGGCAAGAAGAAAGGCATTGGTAACAGAAAGCATAAGAAGTCCCGTTTGCAGTTTGCCACAAGCCATGTGGGGGACACAGCAACCATGTGGAAGAAGGTGCTCTGGTCAGATGAGACCAAAATTTAACTTTTTGGCCAAAATGCAAAATGCTATGTGTGGCAGAAAAATAACACTGCACATCACTCTGAACACACCATCCCCACTGTCAAATATGGTGGTGGCAGAATCATGCTCGGGGGGTGCATCTCTTCAGCAGGGACAGGGAAGCTGGTCAGAGTTGATGGGAAGATGGATGGAGCCAAATACAGGGCAAACTTGGAAGAAAACCTCTTGGAGACTGCAAAAGACTTGAAAATGGGGCGGAGGTTTACCTTCCAGCAGGACAATGACCCTAAACATAAAGCCAGGGCAACAATGGAATAGTTGAAAATAAAACATATCTATGTGCTAGAATGGCCCAGTCAAAGTCCAGATCTAAATCCAATCGAGAATCTGTGGCAAGATCTGAAAACTGCTGTTCACAAACACTGTCCATCTAATCTGACTGAGCTGGAGCTGTTTTGCAAAGAAGAATGGGCAAGGATTTCAGTCTCTAGATGTGCAATGCTGGTAGAGACATACCCTACAAGACTGGCAGCTGTAATTGCAGCAAAAGGTGGTTCTACAAAATATTGACTCAGGGGGGCAAATAATTACGCACACCCCACTTTGCAGTTATTGATTTGTAAAAAAAAGTTTGGAATGATGTATGATTTTCGATCCACTTCTCACATGTACACCACTTTGTATTGGTCTTTCATGTGGAATTCCAATAAAATTGATGCATGTTTGTGGCAGTAATGTGACAAAATGTGGAAAACTTCAAGGGGTCCGAATACTTTTGCAACCCACTGTATATGTATGCAGTACATATGTACTGTATGTACTATGGAGAGAATGCTAGAATAATAGAGGTGCTTTTAGCCATGTGTCTCTGGCAATATATGTCTGAAGCTGAGCTTACTCGTAGTGATTTTTCTGACCAATGTGATTATTCTGACTGAAATTGAGGGACATCTATTGCACCCAGCATATTGAGTGTTGCGATATTGGCAGACGATTGATGGCCACATGACGTTGCAGGGCATCGAGCAGTTCAACGCTTTCTTTCAAAAGATTTCTGCTAAAATCTGCCGAAATTGAATGCTATTAGTACTGTATAGGAATTCGGTCACTATCTGATCAAATCCTATTTGGAGTGGGGTCAATGGGCATATTGGGAATTATATGTCCAGCTTTAATCTACTAACAACCAATAAGAAATAAACTTTAGGTGTCTTCTTAAAATGGTAATGAGGATCATTGACAGCTCCAAAGTAATACCGGTATTCAGACTAAAATCAGGGGTCAGGCTTAAATGAATACATTCTGTTTATTATTTTTATTTTTGTATATAGTGTGTGTATGTATAGATGCAGTGGCTGGATAGTGTACTGGTTAAGGGCACTGCCTTTGACATGGGAGACCAGGGTTTGAATCCTGGCTAGGGTCAGTGCCTATTCAGTAAGGAGTTCAAGGCAAGACTCCCTAACACTGCAGGGTGGCCTCTTGAGTGCGTCTCAGAGGGTGCAGCTCTTGAGCGCTTTGAGGCCGATAGGAGAAAAGCGCTATACAAATGATCAGATTATTATTATATACATTTGTTTTACCTTTATTTTGTGGAGACAGACTGAAAGAAACAGAAAATGAATGGGATTTTGCATAGGTGCTAGATGCAAACACTGATCTTAGGTGCAAATATTCAGTGAAGATGACTCACTATCAGTAACATTTGATAATTGCATTTATGCAATATAGGAATCCTCAATGCATTAAATTGTGATTTATTTATTTTATTTTTTGAGGGGGATTCTTGGGGTAACTCCATCACTTTTTTTTTATTTTTTTGGCTAAGGAGGACATAACATGATCAGCATAGTAAATAAAGCAGTACCCATTGCTTGTCTTGCTTACTTAGGCCTTGATAGGAAATATTTAAAGCTCCAATTTCCAATGTGCATTTAACAGAATGGTATTTTATAGCAATTATGTTAAATAAACCTTTTGATTTAACCAAATAAAAAGGTAGAGACCTGCTTCACAAATTCATACAGTCAGTGCTGGATCATCCACAATTGCCCAGGGCCTGAAGAGATTCTAGGGGCCTGGTGGAGGCTAGCCCCAACTTCATCTTAAAGTGAATCTGAACAGAACTTTTTCTTACGTGGGGCTTCTTCCAGCCCCCTGTAGTCTGTGGGGTCCCTCGGCATCCTCTGACCCACCACGGTTCTCTCACTGGCGACCGCATTATACCTGCAACCCAAACTTGAGTTGTGGCAAGTGCCCAACGTGTTGCACCATCTGCAGACCCGTCTTGATCGTGCTGCCATCGCCAGGAGCGCAACCCGCAGTGCGATCAAGATGCGCAGTTCTCAAAAGAATTACCCTCATGTGCGCAGAGTCCCGGTGCCGGGTGCATGATTGAAATGGGAAGATGGGGCCGGGCGTGTGCACTTGTTTCGGTCGCAGGTATAATGCGGTCACCAGCTATCACTAGAGGCCATGCAGGGGCAATGATGTATGACGTCCATCACTCAGTAGTAGGAATGGTCAGTGAGATGCTACTCATTCTGAGTTAACGCAAATTTTTTCCAAATTTGCACTGCTTGGAAATTAAAGAGAACCAGAGACAATAAAATAACATATTTATACATACCTGGGGCTTCCTCCAGCCCCATCAGCCTGGATCGCTCCCATGCCGCCTTTCTCTGCTGCCTCTGTCTGCCGGTAGCGGGTCCCATCATTTTGGCCAGTCGAGCCAGTCAATGCAAGCGCAGTGCGCTCCCTCCATACTGCGCAGGTGCATGCGTACAGAGCCGGAGGGAGCACCTGCGTACAACTGGTCGCATCCGGCGGAAGTGACGGGACCCAGTACGGGTGAAAGAGGCAGAGGAGGACGGCGGCGTGGGAGCGATCTTGGCTTATGGGGCTGGAGGAAGCCGCAGGTATGTATAACATCTTTTTTTTTCATTTTTAAAATGCGTTTGTCTGTGGTTCCCTTTAAGCAGTTGCTGCATTTAGTTCATTTCCAGGATGTGTGTATTTGCATAAAATTTGCACCAACCTAGCACAATTAGTATCTCATTGAGCATCCTTACACAGCACCACTGCCAGTGTGAACAAGCCCAAGCATAAAGAAACCTGGCAAAATGAATAGTTTGATGAATATACCAAGAATGACAACATTGTAAGATGCTGCAGAAGAAAGCCTATTTAGCTTATCTTTAGCAAGGACACCAGACTATTGTATTGCAGTTAGCCTTTTAGAGGTGATACCTATATCATGGTAGTCAATCAGATGCCACCTGCTATAGTCCGACATAGTAAGGAGAGAGCCGGCTACAGTACTGTAAGTTACACATTGATGCCTAGCTGCTCCCAGGTTCATACATATGTTTCCAGGTCATTTTAACTAGCGGTTAGGGTCTCTTCTAAGCTGGGGTGCTCTCCGAGCTTAATCACGAGTGATTACTTGTGATTCGAATGAGGTGTAATTGCAGCAGGTGTGCGGCGGGGAATGAAAGAGTTATTTACCCATAATTCCGACGTCCGCCCTGCGTCCTAAGAGTCCGTGCTGTTAAATGGCTCATGTTCCAAGCCTCGCTGCTGTCACTTCCTTCTTCCGGCTTGAAGGAGGAAGTGACGACAGCGAGACTTGGAACACGAGCCATCTAACAGCACGGATTCTCAGGACGCAGGCCGGGCGGACGGCGGAATTATGGGTAAATAACCCTTTCATTCCCCGCCGCACACCTGCTGTAATTACACCTCATTTGCATCACGAGTAATCACTCGTGATTACTCGTGATTAAGCTCGGAGAGCTCCCCGCTTCTAAGGGGATGGCCTCAGCGTGGTGGAAGGGTCCAGTACTGAATATTTTGTGTGCAAACTGTTTATGGAAGCTAACATCCTCCATAGTTTAAATAAATGTAGCATCTGTTTGTATGCAAAGTGTGTATTTACCCTGTTAGAGGTGGTGCACACCTGATTGGTTAACCATTCAGAAATGGCATGTCCGATTTTGGGATGTGCAGCCCCCTACCCCCCATCCCTTTTTCATCATCTTATATCTGCACAAATCTGCTTTGTGTAAAGGCTTACATGCTTGGTATTATATCTCACATGAAATGGTACAATGCTGGCTTTATCTGTACATTCAAGTTAGCTGTCATGTTTATTTAGCAAAAATTGTGATTGGTCTAATACACTGTACAAAATTTTCACCTGCATTGGACTTTTTTTTTCGTTTTTTCTGTATATACGATACATAGTTTTGTCATGTTACATTTTGTCACTTTTAAGCACTTTATATTTTAGTAAACTGTTATATATTGTAAGTTGTTGTTCTTTATTACTATCTTCATGTTAACTCTACTAACACACAAGGATAATGTAGTGTACATGATCTGCTGGATAATAACAACAAACAGGTCTGACATACTTACACTACTAGAATGAACCCAAGGCACATATTTAAATATGTGATTAATAGTCATACAGTCAACAGAACACATTTCTAGTTCAGTCATTCTGTCTAGTTCAGTCATTCAGATAGCCCAGCAACAAAGAACGACCAGCATGAGCAGCTCTGTGACTTCCCATGTCTCTGCTCTGCAGCTGACCACCACAGCATGGGCAAGGCTCCTCCCCAGCCTGCTGATAGGCCAGTGTGGAGCCACCTGAAAGTGATTAGCCATTTTTTGGGGTATCAGGCAAATCGGGGCGCATGTGGCTTCTGGACAAATCAACCATATAACTCGTTGTTGTCAGTGGCGGTATGTAGCTTCCTGCTGCCTCCCTATCTACAACCCTCACAGACCTGCAGATCAGTGGGGAGAGAGCAGTGCTGGACCGAAATTACGCATTAGCGTAATAACGTATCGTAATTCACTACAAATGCACCGTAAGCGTTACGTGTAAGGTTACGTTATTACGCGTAATTAATTACGCGTAGACCGTAGGGTTACGTTTTACGCGTAACAAATTACGCGTAAGACAGTAAACTCCCATTGAAATTAGACAGTCTGCCGTAATCGCGTAATATTACGCTCCCGTATAATATAAAAAAGCCGCCGACTTTAAGGGTTAATAGCAAAGCCCCCTTAAGTGCTAAGAGCCTCACATTTGGAGAATATATTAAGGAGATCAGAAGGAATAAGAGGAAAAAAATTTTTTTCAAAAAGACCTTATAGTTTTTGAGAAAATCGATGTTAAAGTTTCAAAGGAAAAATATATACATTTAAAAACCCGCCGACTTTAACGGTTAATAGCAAAGCCTGCTTAAAATTTAGGAACAGCAAATTCACAGGGTATATTAAGGAGATCAGTGGGAATAAGAGGAAAACATTTTTTTTCAAAAAGACCTCATAGTTTTTGAGAAAATCGATTTTTAAGTTTCAAGGGCGAAAATGTCTTTTAAATGCGGAAAATGTCAGTTTTTTTTGCACAGGTAACAATAGTGTTTTATTTTCATAGATTCCCCCAAGTGGGAAGAGTTTTACTTACTTCGTTCTGAGTGTGGGAAATATAAAAAAAAAACGACGTGGGGTCCCCCCTTCCAGACCTCTTTAACCCCTTGTCCCCCATGCAGACTGGGATAGCCAGAATGCGGAGCACCGGCCGCGTGGGGCTCCGCACCCTGACTATACCAGCCCGCATGGTCCATGGATTGGGGGGGTCTCGGAAGGGGAGGGGCAGCCAAGCTTTCCCCTCCCCCTCCGAGCCCTTGTCCAATCCAAGGACAAGGGGCTCTTCTCCACCTCCGATGGGCGGTGGAGGTGGAGGCCGCGATTTCCTGGGGAGGGGTTCATGGTGGCATCTGGGAGTCCCCTTTAAAAAGGGGTCCCCCAGATGCCCACCCCCCTCCCAGGAGAAATGAGTATAGAGGTACTTGTAGTACCCCTTACCCATTTCCTTTAAGAGTTAAAAGTAAATAAACACACAAACACATAGAAAAAGTATTTTAATTGAACAAAAAACATAACCACGAAAAAAGTCCTTTAATATTCTTAATTAACCATTAATACTTACCTGTCCCTTTAAAAGCCAGTTCCCACGCAATATCCTCGGAAATATACTAATCAGTTACAATGTAACAAAGTTATTACAATGTAACAACTTTGTTACATTGTAACTACGCCGCACCCGACGTCACTCACCGCCGCCGCCGCGTCTGTGCTGCAGGACCCGACAGAGCTCTGAGCTATAGCTCAGAGCTCTCTAAGCATCTTTGTATTTGGGCTCCAAGGAGCCCCATTGGTCCTTAGCAGACCAATGGGGTTCCTTCTGATTTGAAGGAACCCCATTGGTCTGCTAAGGACCAATGGGGCTCCTTGGAGCCCAAATACAAAGATGCTTTCGAGAGCTCTGAGCTAATATAGCTCAGAGCTCTGTCGGGTGAAGGGACGCTAAGTCCCCGCCGGCTCCGCTGCCCTCCCCGCCTCTCCCACATGTCACCTATATACATGCTGGCACCCATGGGTGCCAGCATGTATATGAGTGACAGGTGTGGGCAGAGTGGACGGCGGGAGCCGGCGGGGACTAGCGTGTATGCGGCGGCCGGCGGGTGAGCGGCGAGTGACGTCGGGTGCGGTGGTGTTACAAAGTAACAAAGTTGTTACATTGTAATAACTTTGTTACATTGTAACTGATTAGTATATTTCCGAGGATATTGCGTGGGAACTGGCTTTTAAAGGGACAGGTAAGTATTAATGGTTAATTAAGAATATTAAAGGACTTTTTTCGTGGTTATGTTTTTTGTTCAATTAAAATACTTTTTCTATGTGTTTGTGTGTTTATTTACTTTTAACTCTTAAAGGAAATGGGTAAGGGGTACTACAAGTACCTCTATACTCATTTCTCCTGGGAGGGGGGTGGGCATCTGGGGGACCCCTTTTTAAAGGGGACTCCCAGATGCCACCATGAACCCCTCCCCAGGAAATCGCGGCCTCCACCTCCACCGCCCATCGGAGGTGGAGAAGAGCCCCTTGTCCTTGGATTGGACAAGGGCTCGGAGGGGGAGGGGAAAGCTTGGCTGCCCCTCCCCTTCCGAGACCCCCCAATCCATGGACCATGCGGGCTGGTATAGTCAGGGTGCGGAGCCCCACGCGGCCGGTGCTCCGCATTCTGGCTATCCCAGTCTGCATGGGGGACAAGGGGTTAAAGAGGTCTGGGAGGGGGGACCCCACGTCGTTTTTTTTTTATATTTCCCACACTCAGAACGAAGTAAGTAAAACTCTTCCCACTTGGGGGAATCTATGAAAATAAAACACTATTGTTACCTGTGCAAAAAAAACTGACATTTTCCGCATTTAAAAGACATTTTCGCCCTTGAAACTTAAAAATCGATTTTCTCAAAAACTATAAGGTCTTTTTGAAAAAAAAATTTTTCCTCTTATTCCCACTGATCCCCTTAATATACCCTGTGAATTTGGTGTTCCTAAATTTTAAGCAGGCTTTGCTATTAACCGTTAAAGTCGGCGGGTTTTTAAATGTATATATTTTTCCTTTGAATCTTTAACATCGATTTTCTCAAAAACTATAAGGTCTTTTTGAAAAAAAATTTTTTCCTCTTATTCCTTCTGATCTCCTTAATATATTCTCCAAATTTGAGGCTCTTAGCATTTAAGGGGGCTTTGCTATTAACCCTTAAAGTCGGCGGCTACCTAACATTGATCCATGCGTCAACTTTTCCGCTTGGCAGCATGACCTTACGCATTAATTGCTAGTAAGATTTTACGCGTAAGCCTATAACGTAATAACCTGAATTACGGTATACTTACGCGTAATTGCGTAAGTGCTATGCGTAATTATAGACATGTACCGAAATTGAATGTCTATGCCGTAAGCGTAATTTCGTAATGCGTAATAGCGTAAAATTACGCGTAATAATCCGTAAGCGTAGCTTTCTCCATTACGACCAGCACTGGGAGAGAGGAGAACAGTGCACAGTAAGTGAGCAGCAGGCATAAAATACAGGAAGTGAGCTATGACCTCACTTCCACATCCAAAGTATATTCCATGGTCACTACACCAATCTTCCCTCTTCACATTGCTGCTGATCTGATATCTGTGTTTGAGTGATGATGACGCCCTAAGCGGCCACTTGGTTTGCCTGGGCCAATCTGCCCCCCTGATACTAGATGTAGACTAGATTGAGATTAGCTGGTGTGCTGGAAGAGCATGTGTCATGCACTAGGGAGCAGAAACATGGGTAAAAAAGCCAGAACAGTCAGGCAACTTGCATTGTTTAAAAGGAACTATGCAGCCACCTTATCACTCTTTCCCAGAGGTTCCCTTTAAGACAATTAGTAACTTATTTTTGCCATTCATTTTGATATTCGCCAATTTGCAACACATTCACAACTAGTTTTGACACTTTCAATTTTCTAAATAAAAGCTAATGGTGATAATTGTTTTAATATGTTCTCTTTACATAAGGAAATGTTTCAGTATTGTAAAGCCTTCAAAAATGGAATAATAAAAAAAAAAATAAACATTTTTTCAGTAATAGTATCTGTCAATGTGAATCAGGTCTACAATCTAGTAATAAAATAGACATAACCTAACTATATTCTATGTCTGTGTGCTTGGCTATATTGAACAATGTGCTATTTCTATTCCTAGTCATGGGTCTGTATTATGAGAAGGAATTGCCTTTTGTAATCTTAAAGTGGTCTGAAAGTCAGCACTTCTACTTTGCTCTAAAAGATTCCTCACAGCTTTAAAGCTGCTATCCCAGAATTTTTTTTTGTAGTAGATCATTGAAACGGTTAAACAAAGCACTTTGACCTGCTATAGGAAGGCTATTCATCTTCAAATTCACATCCAGACTGGAGATAACAGTATCTTTGTTTACATTCTGTTACAATTGTATTTAAAGAACTGGAACACTCTCTGTGAAGATCTCTCCACTTCAGGCACACACACAGTTCAGAACAGCTCACTGGAAGATTTTAATATACAATAAAAAGCAGCTGGAATAAAATGCAATGGCAGGTTTCAGGGGAAGCTCAGTCTGTGACTCATACAGAGCCTGCAGGGGGCGTGGAGAGGGTGTGCATAACTTCTATCCTATCACAGCAGAGCAGCACATTCCTGCCTGAGCAGACAAAGCCGGCAAAGGAAAGAAGATTAGATTATATAACAGAGATAATACAGCCACTGTGCAACTAGGAAAGGCTGCAGTAAGACAGACCACATTAGAACAGTTATAGGAACTTATAGGATAGAAGAAATAAGGCTGAAAATTTTGTTACAGAGTCTCTGTAAGCACCGTGAACTTTTTGCTAATTACTCTCGTGATAGTAAATCAAATGCTGCAGCAGTGCAACTATCCAGACTCTGCACTATTTTTATGTAGTTTTAGAGTTTTTCTAAATACAAGATGGAGGGTGAGTGCTGCTTCTTGCACCTCTGCATCAGAGGTGCAGATCAGAGCCTGTAACACCACAGGGAAGGGAGCCCAGCAGTAGCATCTAGACATCGGGAGGGTAGAGAAGGGCGTCCTTCGAGGAGGGGGCCGCCTCTCCCACATAAAGCGCCTGTAGGCACGAGCCTACAGTGCCATATGGTAAATCTGGCCTTGCAGCCATTAAAAACTGCTACCGCCATACTACTGCAGGGCTGACCCCTGTACTATCCCCATGATGGTACTGCAGAGCCTACTACCATCTACACATCGCCATGGTAACAGGGACCGTCTAGTCTACACAATAGTGGTAGACTTCTTCAGAGTGGAGCAGTTTTACTACATCCCCTTCTCCATGCATCCCTGGCCTGTCATCCGGGCTCAAAAACATATGTAGTTGGCACAATTTCCAAATAAATTCTTTACTTAGGCACCATTACTTTTTACTTTTAGCTCTACAATAAAAAAAAAAAAACTATGACATTGAATCCAATAACAGTTCTGCATTTCTTTTTCATAACAATCATATAACATTTTAGCATGCAACAAACTTCTGCATGGTCAGGTCTTACTTTTCATTATTTGCAAACTACCAATATTCTCTGAACTGTCTGAGCAGGCATTTGAATAACTAATTGAATAATTTGCTGAAACGCCTCTTATGTCACTTCCTAGAAACTGTTAATGTTTAATGAGGCGCTGCCATATGCATAAAACAGTCCATAGTGTTTTAGCCTTGAGTACTAATGTAAAGTAAAAGTATTAAGTGGACTCGCAGCACATTTTTAAAGGTTTCATAATCATCTTTACATAAAGAACTGAACCTGTTCAGACAAATTACCAATAATGTGTTCAAACAGGAGATGCTAGCAGATGTACAGGGCAACAGAATGTACAGGAGGAAATCTAACCGGTTCTGGGATTATTATAATCATCAATCCACATTGTTTTCTCTGTCTTTACTAATGTGGGATGAATCTGTCAAAACTTTAATTCAGCATCATTTATCATTTTATCATCCTTTGTTATCCCTGTAAGCTTACCACACCTCCAGAACCGCTGGAATGCAATGATCAGTCAGCTTGTTAATATTGCAGAGTCACAATAATCCAACATGCATACAGACTGGTTCGGATTGATCGATCCTCTTCAGTGCATTAATCCATGCCATGCACTGATGAGAATCAACCAAACAGTCTGTATGCATGTTGGATTAATGTGGCTCTGTACAATTAACAAGCTGACACATCATTGCATTCTGGAGGTGTGGTTAGCTTACAAGGACAACAAAGGATGATTTGCATATTCAGCAGTGATGCATACTGGGACACCTCCTATGCTCACTCCAACCTGAATTATCGCAAATACCTTCTGTTTTAAGAAGGCAAACGTTTGTTTTGCTTAAAATTTTAGTAAGAGGACTTTTTGATCACTTGTAGCTCCTTACACACTCCTAGGAGTTCTGGTTCACCATGAGCTTGCTGGGTAGTCTGTAACAGCAGCATTTATCCAAATTGGGCTTTATTTATTTATTTTTTACTAATATTATTGTCTTGTAATAAAATTATGAGCTGACACAATAGGTGGGAGTTGCTGATCAAAACAGAAACATTAACAAACCCCCCAATATTCTGAAATGACTTCACTTTAGGTTACTGTCATTGTAAATCAGAAAAAAAGCAAATAAAAAATTCTCATGTAAGCTAAGTCAGACACCAATGTTCAGAATTTTCCTTGATGGTGGAAACCAAAAATATAGGGGGATGTCCTGGATAATTGTTGAACCTTTGTGTAAGCAGAAGCTCCACACAGGAGTGGGACTTGGGGTATTGAAAAGCCAGGTGGTGGCAGTGCTGAGTACTACGATAGTGCTCCCTCCCAATGCAAAGGGATAGCAGCAGGACATGGACACATGGGACCTTGCATAGTCTATCAAGTTGGAGCGTAACCCAAGTTTGGTTGGGCCAAAGTATGGGTCAGTGGCGGGGAGAGGGCACATGGTAGGTGGAAGGGGTAAGGAAGAAATGGGTCAGATAGATGGTGGCTTTTGCACTAAGAAGCCTCTATGTCCTATTTCAGGCATTGCTCAAAGTAGATCGGCTGTACGTAGTAAACCGCATGGACCGGTGAATATTCGGTTCTGAAAAATGTTTGATTCTTTGGCTATCATTCATAAAGCATTTCCGCATGCGGAAATGCTTAAAACAGCTGACTTTACCGACCACTTAGCAAAGTCAGCATTCATAAAGGCTCTTTCCGCATGAAAAAATGACACTACCGAGCAGAGTGATAAATCACCGCCTTGTGCGGTGATTATCGGAACAAATGTAGCAAAATGTTAATTCATAAAGAACACCGCAAGCGGTGTGAGGTCGGGAAGTACCGCTCCCTCTGATGTGGCGATACCAATGTAAGTGAATGGAGACACACAGACCTCCCAGGCAGCTGCAGCAGAGCAGAACACGGAGAAATGTATCAACTCAGCAGCTTCCGTGTCTCCGCCTGCCTACCGCCTGCCTACCGCCAGCTTAGTTCAGGGAATCTCCGCACTGCTACCGCACATGGATACTTTTCTGTGAATGCCCACCCAGAAGTCTAAAATACCGGCAGCGGTGTTTTCCCGCATTGATTCCCCTTACCGACAGCTCCTTTATGAATGATAGCCTTTGAATCTGAACTTCAAATTGCAATGAAATAATTTGTGTGCCGTGTGAAAACAAAAGGCCCTTCCAAAAATTGTGACCATTAGTTTTCCAGGATATTTGTGTTTAACGATGATGGGAGTTCCCAATTCCAGTGCAAATAAGTTCTTGGCATTCACACAACTGGTTTCACAACAGTTATTTTACCCAAATTCAACAGAAAAAAATTCAAATATAAAGAGTGCATGTTTAAAAAAAAAAGTGCAATACATAGCATCCCCTCAAAGGCGCCAACCAACCTAGTGACCAGGTGTAGGGTGACGTTCAGCAGGGAGACTATCAGAAAATATGTGCCTCCTACAGATCTTCCAAGAAGGCTGGAAGGAGGCTGCCTGGGGGCTGAGTTTGCTTAGGGGGCCCCCAGGTTACCTTTGCCCCAGGGCCCCATTGGACCTTTAACCAGCCCAGCTTCAGGGGCAAACCCAGGATCTTCAAGGGGAAGATTCCTGAAAGGTCTCCCTCAGTCATGCACAACACAGTATAATAATATGGTAGGACATCATGCAGGGTACACATAATGCAATTCCCTGTCCGACTGACTGACAACGAGATCGATCAGGAGAAGTTTGGATACAGATAATAATGAGGACAGATAGGGCGTATCTGGGTGACACATAGCGCCTATGGCAAACACTGAAAATGCCCCCCCCCCTCCCCCCATCAGCCCACCTTGCCCCATAATGCAATGATACAAGTCTCCCCAGTATTGCTTGCTAGAGTTAATCCCCAAGTACAAGTAACCAGAGGTAGCACCATAGTATAGGTAGCAAGAGGTAGTTCACCCAGTATAAGTAGACCCATGGTTACGTTGCCCTCCCAGTATATGTAGTTAGAGATGTCTCCCCAGTATAAGTAGCCTTCTTTAGCATAAGTGGTAAGAGGTATCCCCCCAGTATAAGTAGTCCCTCAGTATAGGCAATGAGAGGTTCTCCTCAGTATAAGTAACTTCTCCAGAGCTGCTCCATGCTCTGTACACACGCTGCTGCTCCATGCTCTATACACACGCTGCTGCTACATCCAAATTCAACTGTAGCAAGGAAAGAAAGGGGGCGGTGCTGTGAGCTGCAGGATGCCTGTAGTTATTCCGATGTCTCACCTTGTGCCTGTCCCCAGACACTGCACTGGCCCTGGTCTGATGGGTGATTCTGGGCAGCTGTAATCCCCCCCTGCGTTTGCCTATGCACGAGGTGTTCTGTACAGTGTCTGAAAGTGTGGTATCAATCATTCTCACCACTTGGAGGCTTGACAAACTAAATAGCTGCAAGAGATTGTTAAATAGGAGTTGCTTATGCAATCCTATAGATTTTCTAAGAACTAGCGATGATTAAGGGCAGATTGTAGGCCTAATACGCGTTAGCTTATTCTGTCTTCCTTTTATTGCACTGTTTTGTGGAATTTTGCAAATAAAGATTTCTTCAGCTTTTTTCTTCTACCTGGTCTGGCTTGTGGATCCCTCTTTGCTTATACCATATTCCTGTATTGTAGACAGCTTAAAAACTTCTGTTATAATGTCTTTTGCGTGTCTCGGCCTGCTCAAGTAGTGCCTATGAGTCACGCTATAAGCAGAGTTTGATAGTGTCATTGTTATTGAAGTTGTAATACGGGAGGGTAGGGTAGAGGACCTGCAGTTCTGACAACATACGTATCTTTTCACAAACATTATAAGAACCACAGACCCAGAGCTAGTCAAATGTTTTATAAATTAAAACTATCAAATAGTATGAAAAACATACAAACAGAACGCCCCATAGACAATATCCAACTACTAATAGTCTAGCCGGATAAGGCAGTGCATTTGGTGTGGATGGTTGTTGGATGCAGGTGTGTGTAATCTGCAGTGCTCAATAGCAGCAATAGTTTAATTTGTTTTCATTTTTAACTAGCTCTGGCTCTGTAGTTGTTATAGTTTGAACTGTAGATCCTTATTGAGGTGTAGCTACTTTAATTGCTAAGTGAGACTTTTTATATACATGTATACATACTGTACATATCTTTTCTTTTGCTAAATTCATCTCCCTTTATCTTTCCACTACCTCCTCTGTCCCTCACAAAAAATATTCTGCACAAAATTGTAACCAAATAGCAGGCAGTATAGAACTACTGTAGAATACATTGAAAAAAAAATCAATTTGTAAATCCTATGCTTGTCACTAGATGGCAGCAGAGCAGTCTTATTGCTTTACTTCCACAACCAATTTAACAGGCACAGCTTTGGTAATAACAGTATCATCTTTTCCATGATACATTTAATGGAATATATATTGTATAGCCAAAAGACGGTCGAGTTGGTAAGGAGCTTTGGGCCCCAGTGCAAGTTTTACATGCGCCCCCCCCCCCCCAAGCATTCTATACATAATAATTCATATGGCGCAACATCAACAGTATGAGAGGTGTAAGCAAAGAAGGGGAACAGTTTAATACTGATTACCAGTATTGAAAGGATCTACAGAAGTGTATCCCCTACTGCTACGTCACAGCAAAAAGATACAGCTCTAGATTAAACAATGATCACAAAAGGTAACAGTGAGTATAAAGAAGTGCAAGACTAAAGTATGTTCTTGTTTGTCTACATTTTACAGCCGTAATATCTTACTAATATTATAAATGTGAAAGTTTGGATATTTGGATGTTTAGATGTTTGTTACTCAATCACACAAAAATGGCTGAACGGATTTGAATGAAATTTGGCACACACATAGTACATTACCTGGAATAAAGTATAGGATACTTTTTATCCCCATAACCAAAAAGTGGGTGGAGAACAATACAAATTTCACTGGGAAAATGTAAGCTGCAGCCATTCTTATACTGTTAATGGCAGGGTTCTCAAACTTTGCACAGTTGGTCACTCGGTGACTGGGATTAATAGTCAGAAACATGGGTGGAGCCTACAAAAGCCAATCAAAATTCACCTATTGATTTTCAAGAGGAATATGTCAGCGCTGCTATTCTTGCACTGTTAATGGCAGAGGTGTCAAACTTGGTACAGTTGGTCATTGGGTGACTTAGATTAAAAATCAGAAAACGTTGGAGCCACAAACAGCCAATCAGATTTGTTTCATTTCAATGCAAATTATTGATGCCAAAGACCGCAAGGCTCACAAACTTGGTCAATGAGTAACTGAGTAATGGTGTGTTAGGGTTAGAAAAAGTAGACGGAGCCAACACCAGCCAAATACATATCCGGGCAACGCCGGGCCATCAGCTAGTATCAAATAATGACAACCTATATACATTTTGTTAGCATATTTGTTAGCTTTCAATATGCATTTGTACTTATGAAACTCTTCTCCAGAAAAAAGTTTTATCATCAAAGTAAATGCCTACCTCTTGTTTGTGCGACTGCAGCTCCTTTCATTAGAAAGTCCTCTACTGTATTTTATTTCCTGTGACTATTTGAAGTAGACTTCGAAGCTTGAAGCAGGGATCACACTTGGGGGAATCACAGGTGATTGCGAAATCGGGAAAGAACGCATATTAACTACTACACAACCGCGTCACGCGGCTGTCCCCCTGGGAGACCTGACAGTGACTCATAGTATAGGGCAGAGCATAAGGGCATAGGCTGAAGCCTATGACAGCCGATCACGCTGATTGGCTGGCAGGGGGAGGAAGGGAAGAAATAAATAGTAAAAAAAAAAAAATAATAATTGTATTGAAAAACTGACAAATAAACATTAATAAATAAATAAACAAACAAAAACAAACATCCGGGGGGCGATCTGACCCCACTCTGTTGGTGGGGAGAAAAGGGGGGGGGGGAATCACTCGTGTGCTGAGCTGTGCGGCCCTTCAGCGAGCTCTTAAAGCTGCAGTGGCCATTTTTGTGAAAAATAGCCTGGTCTTTAGGGGGGGTAAAGCCTGTGGTCCTGATGTGGTTAATGTAAAAAATAAGACCTTCGCAGCGGAGTTTTGATATGTGCGTTTTTCTGAGTGCGGGGGAAAAACAGGTTTTGCTGCTTTTTTCTGCGGACCAATGATGACCGGCATAATACTGTGTTTCAATGGCTTTGAAAAACTCAGATCACCACAAGGGTCTGTATGCAAAATATTTGCTAAGATCCCTGCAGTGTGGAAAGCCCAGCAGCTTTGCAAGTGAACAGGTTGTGCTTTTTCCCACAGTCCTCTAGTACGTGCCCTGAGAGATTGACTGTGTAATATTTATGGATTCATACATACAGCAGTGATGAGAGAAATGTAAATGCACATATGCTGCTGGGATTCTCATGGGCTTGGAATTCTCCATGGAAAGGAAGTTGTCTGAGAATTTTTTTGTGACATTGGAAGGCAGCTATTCCCTCTTTGTGATGGTCTATTAATAAGCACATAATGCACCTAGTGTCTGCTGCCTGCCCCACTGACAGACTTCACTTCTCCTCTGCTAAGAGAATTATAATGAGGGGGCTGTACAGGGCTGCAGTCCTGTGACCTCATCAACAGCAGAGAAGCACAAATGAGCCGTTTCTGGGAAGTCCTGGCATACAGAATTAATGAATCGGACACATGGCAGGATTACCAGGTCTCATTTTTATTCATAACCTAAAACACACTTCCTCTAGGTACAGCTACTGTATACTACCCCACCGCTTGTTTCCTCCCATTCCTTTAGATTGTAAGCTCACAAGGGCAGGGATCTCTCACCTTTCGTGTCTTGGAATTTGTTACACATTTATTCATGTTACTTATGTCACTGTAATTACCAATTCTGTATTTTGTACCGATTCTGTATTTTGTATATTGGTGTATACCATTGTCTGTATTATTTGTATCGCATGTTTTGTTTCTTACTTTGTACAGCGCCACAGAATATGTTGCAGCATTATAAATCAATAATAATAATCTGGCTGCCATCTTCACTCCCTAATAAACAGTACTAGTAGCATGACTTGTGCTGATGCTCTGCCCCATATTATCAGTCACTGGCCCAGAATGAGCATGCAGATCAGGTGCTTTCACTCTGGTCTGACTGCAGGGGCGTAGCAATAGGGAGAGCAGAGGTAGGAACTGCATCGGGCCCTTGGACCAGAGGGGCCCTGAGGGTCCCTCCCTCAATTGTAGTATTAGCTCTCTATTGGTCCTGTGCTCATAATAATCACTTCTATAGATGCTTTGAATAGTGGTAATCATTAACAAACTGCTCCCCATCCCCTTCTTGCACCTCTGACACTGTGGTTGCCATTGGCAGGTTTTGGTGCGCCGTATCAATTGTCATGTATAGAGTGCTGGGGGGGGGAGGGAGGGGGGCAATCAGAAGCTTCTGATGAGTCAAGAGTGATGAAACATGTCAGGCGGGGCCTAGACGTGGAAGACGCTACAGTATACGCACGTGGGAAGTGGCGTGATCCCGGGCGGAGGAGGACGTGGGTGACCGAGCGCGCGGCGGGGGACGAGCTTGCCAGCTGGCCAACAAACGGGGGGGAGCCCGTGGAAACACTCTATGCCCTATACTTGTCAAGGAGATTGTAAGTGTAATAGAATTTTAAACCTTTTTATTAAAGAAACTGTATTACGCTATGTGAGGCGTTTGTTTTATTGAGGTAATTCTGCTGGAGAGAAAACTTGCTGGAGGGGAGCTGTATATTGCCTGAGTGGTGGGGGACGACCTGAGAACAGTCCCAAGGTGTCATTAGACCTGATTGTGGGTCTCAGCACACGGTGAGTGTATCTCACTGGGGTGTGGTGGTGGCTTTATCTATCCAAAGTGTGATCAGCATTGAGGAGCATTTGGACAATCAGCAAGCATTGAGAAGCATATGGGGACTGTTATATGAAGATGTCACCTTGAGTGAAAAACAGTGTGACTTGACCAGATGATGGACTTTACCTATGCAATATAGACATATGTGAATTATACCAGGGGGTTTTAGCGCAGCAGACACGTGGGGGTTTGCTGGAGACTGTGAGCGCCAGCCTCTGAGATTGTATAAGGAGTTTGTATGTGTCTCTCTTCATGTCTGCGTGGGTTTCCTCCGAGTACTCCGGTTTCCTCCCACATCTCAACAACATACAGATAAGTTAATTGACTTCCCCCTAAACTGGCCTTAGACTATGATACGTGCACTACACAATACATACATAGACATAGGACTATGGTAGGGATTAGATTGTGAGCCCCTCTGAGGGACAGTTAGTGACAAGACAATATACTCTGTACAGCGCTGCGGAAGATGTCAGCGCTATATAAATACTAAATAATAATAATATTCCTCTCACTTCGGATTCCCTTTAAAGCAAACCTGTGAGGAGAGAAACTTAGAGGCTACCCAGATCTTCCCCAAGCCCACCGCTGCTGCCCAGGACCCACTTCATCTCCGTGGTCATGCTCCCATTTTGTCTACAAGTGTGACTGTACTGCACATGTGCAAGTTAATGGAGAAGCTTTGGGTGGGCAAGAGGGAACATATGTCCCCGGGCGCAGCACTGTGAGGGCGCCCAGCACAGCCATTGCACCCCCACGTGCATGAGAGGTGGCTAGCTGGCTGCCCGAAGGGCCCCTGCTTTTCTTCTTCCCTCTGCAGAAGAGTTAACAGCAGCAGAATAAGGCTATCTAAAGGGGGCACATCTGGCTATCTGAACAGGGTGAAAGGGGGCACATCTGGCTAACTAAACAGGGTGAAAGGGGGCACATCTGGCTAACTAAAGGGGCACAAATTGGCTATTTAAAGGAGGGCACATCTGGCTATCTGAATGGAGTGAGGGGGCACATATAGCTATCTAAATAACTTTTGACACCACCCATGACCATGACAACATTTTAATGTGTGGCCACTCCCATTTTGTCCAGAGGGGGGCGCAAAAACATGTCCCCGGGTCTTTGTCCCCGGGCGCTGAAAACCCTAGCTACACCTCTGGTGCAAGTACAGTCCACGCATGTGCAGTGGCACAAAGTGCCTTGTGCACAGCTTTTTCCTTTGTGCATGAGTGACTTTGTGTCACTGGGCATGCTTGGGCATGCTTGGACCATACTTGCGCACGCCCAGTATTATCATGTTCATACATGAATATGAGCATTGCTGCGACAGCATACTTGACAAGCCCTTTCACATATGCTTAGAGGTTCACAGCACTGAAAGGGTGGGCCACAGGACAATTGGGAAAGCTTCTAGACTATCCATAGGCTTCTCTGTACTGAGAAAGGGCTGGTGCACACCAGAGTGGTTCTGGAGCATTTTTAAAAATGCTAGCTGTTTGAAAAGTGCTTGGGTAATGTATGTCAATGGACTGGTGCACACCAGAGCGGTTTGTTTTTTCCACAAATGCAAACTCTGGGGCTGCAGCATTTTTTAGATTTCTGAGGCATTTCTGCCTCAACGTTAAAGTATAGGAAAGTGGAAAACTGCTCTGAAAAACGCTATATCAGGGCGTTTTTGTTACAGAAGCTGTTCAGTAACAGCTTTACTGTAACAATATATGAAATCTGTAACACAAAAACGCTCCAAAATATGCTAGGCATGTTTAGAAAATCTCTGTAAACATGCCTAGAAGCGCTTTGAAAATCTGCTTCAAAAACCTCTGCTAAAGGTTTTTGGTGTGCACTGGCCCTTAAAGAGGAACTTAAAGCGGAATATAACCCTGCTTTTCAACTTTGCTCTAAAACATTATTTACAGTATATTATATGCAACCAGCATTTTTTTTTTTACTAGACCAGCATTGGAAGGGTTACACACAGAGCTTTAAAGTTCCGTGGAGAGAAATGCTGCAGCAACTGAAGTTTAGATAGATACATTTAAGTAAACACAATGTAACAAGTGAGGAATGTGACTCACTCTCTCTCTCTCTCTTTGTGTGTCCGGGAGCTACTGCACAGTCAGAGTGAGTCACATTCCACACTTGTTACATTGTGTTTACTTAAATGTATCTATCTAAACTTCGGATGCGGCAGCATTTGTCTCCACTGAACTTTAAAGCTCTGTGTGTAACCCTTTCAATGCTTGTCTAGTAAAAAAAATGCTGGTTGCATATAATATGCTGTAAATAATGTTTTAGAGCAAAGTTGAAATGCTGGGTTATATTCTGCTTTAAACCATGGTTTGAACTTCATTCCAATCAGTAGCTTATACCCCCATTCCCATGATAAATCTTTACCTTTTCCAGAATAGATCACCAGGGGGGTCTGTATGGCTGATATTGTGGTGCAGCCCTTCTCACAGTTAGGGTTGCCACCTTTAGGGTGAAAAAATACCGGCTTGTGTGACCTGAGGGGTGTGGCCTAAAAGTGGGCGTGGTTTGTTGCAGACCTTTTAAACAACCGCTGACATGAGAGGGATATGGAGGCTGCCATATTTATTCCCTTGTAAACAATGCCATTTACCTGGCATCCCTGTTGATCTTCTGCCATAAGTAGTGCCTGAGTCCAAACCATGGAACAAGCATATGACTAATCCAGTAAAAATATAGTCAGCTGAGTCAGAGAACCTGATCTTCTGCATGCTAGTTCAGGGTCTATGGCTAACATTATTAGAGACACAGGATCAGGAGGCCTGCCAGGCACCTGCTATTGTTTAAAATGAAATAAATATGGCAACTTCCATATCCCTCTCTCCTTTCGTTTCCTTTTAAGTGGCAAGACAAAATACCCTGTACATCACTAAAGATGCCGACACTATATGCTGGCGCTATATAAATACTAAATAATATTAATAATAATAAACACCACACAGCGTGTACAGACCCGACACCACACAGCGCGCATAGGCCAGACACCCCACTGCGCAACAGGCCTAACACCATACAGAGCGTATAGACCCCACACAGCACACAAGGGGACAGCAGGCCTGATTGAAGAAAAGGACGCAGTCCTGACATGCTACAGCTCACAGTGACAGGCCGGAGAAAACAGCACACTTATAATTACAGCCAGACAGTGTGTCACATCACAGGTGTAGTTTTGAGCCCACTGTCCAAAGGAAGCCGCCGCCACATCCTCCTCTTTACTTCATCTGTGCTGATCTTTACCACACCGCTCGTTTGCTGTTGTCCCCTCCATATCTTTGTAAAAGGGCCTGTTCGCTTCTCCAAGTCGGCCAAGTTGTGAAAAACTGCACATGCCCCGGGCCCTGCGTCGTGCGTCCTTCATTGCGCTCCCATAGCCAGGAGTGTTCTGCGCATGTGTGGCTTTGAGGCTTAACATAGTGCACATGCCCAGAGCGCTCCTGGCCAAGGAAGTGTGATCAATGCACACCGCCAGGCTGGTGCATACATAGTACTGTACGATTTGGAGAAGCAAAGGGGACCTTTTACAAGAATAATGGAGGGGGACGGCAGCAAATGAGAGGTGCGATAAGGATCAGCACACTTCCAATTCACACATATTTATATGCACCATATTAGACAAAAACCTTGCCTTGGGTACCCTTAAAGCAAATCAAATCAGGCCATTGAGGACTTATAAAAATAAACATCAATCTTTTATTACATTAGTTATATTAGGCCATCGGAGCAAGTGCTGACAAGTTAATGTTATACGATGGCACTGCTGCACATGAATACACATCTGCCTTTATATGCATAAAGACTGCACAACACAGCTGGAGAGAGCTCTGTCCTTTCTCTGTCTGCCTGGGCCTCCAGCATGCACTGTGTGTCACACAGCATCAGCCCCATCCAAACTCTGTGATGCTGCCAGTCCGATGAATGAGGGGACGGGGGTGGAGCCGGATGGGTCTCTGCACTACACAGCACTGTGACTGCAGGAAAAGCCGGGCTACACAGTGCACAATACATGTCTGCTGGTGCAATGACAACTTTGCACCAGCAGTAAAGAGACAGTGGTGTTGTGGGAGCCGGGAAGCGTGAGGTTGCAGCGTGCGACAGAGTTACACTGGGAAGCAGAGGGGGTTGTGTAGTTCTGCTCCTGTCACTCTGTGGTCTGGCAGGAGAGAGTAGGCCTGTGATGGTGGCGACACAGCGCCATGACAACAGTGGAGACGCAGGCAGCTCTAGTGTCTCCCAACATTCGGGGCACTGCCGTGGGCACTCCAACACCTCCATATTTGGGGCACAATAATGTCACACACTCAGTCAGCTCCTTCTTCTTCTCCCACACTCCTCTGCAGCCGGGAAAAACACAGCCACGCTGGTGATTGGCTGGAAGTACCTGGCCAGCCAATCCGAGGACAGAGGAGGGAATTGTGTTGCCAGGGAGCTCAGCCTGGGCCCTGGGGCTAATTGTACCGGCAAATGACATGCGGGAAATAATTAAATTCCGGTGCCGGCTTTTTAGATGATACCGGCTGGGTGGCAACCCTACCCACAGTGTGATGTCATGACCATGTCCCTGACAGTTTGTTGTCTGTAACTCAATGCAATGTGAGAAATAACAGCTTTTTCCAACTGCCAAGCCAATATCTCCCTCTGTGCATAGAACTCTCAGTAATGAACACCACCCTGTTTGGATGTCCTGCTTCCATGCGGCTCTTCGTTTGAATCCTCTTGCATACCTCCCAACATTTCAATGTCCCAAAACGGGACAATTAGGCCACACCCCTGGCCATGCCCACCCCAGGAAAAAAAAAAGTTTTTTTTTTTAATAATTGTTAAATTACTCCCAAATGGGAGGGTGCCGGGGTGGTGGTGGTGAGGAGAAGGAGGAGGAGGGTGGCCAGGCAGAGAGAGGGGGAAAAAGCCGATCGAGGCACCAGCCCGCCCGGTATGCGGCATGGATGGCCGCCGCCGCCGCCGCCATCATTATCCTTCTCCCTCCTCCTAATATGTCCCCCAGTGCCCCCTTCCCCCCGCACAGTAATATGGGCAGCGGAGCGGGCAGTAAGTCTTACCACTGCCTCTCCGCTGCGTACCGGGATCTCCTCTGATCTTCCTGCTTCCTGTGACATCACAGGAAGCAGGAAGATCAGAGGAGATCCCGGTACGCAGCGGAGAGGCAGTGGTAAGACTTACTGCCCGCTCCGCTGCCCATATTACTGTGCGGGGGGAAGGGGACACTGGGGGACATATTAGGAGGAGGGAGAAGGATAATGATGGCGGCGGCGGCCATCCATGCCGCATACCGGGCGGGCTGGTGCCTTGATCGGCTTTTTCCCCCCTCACTCCCCAGCGGCCGGGACCAGGGGGGGGGGGGCAGCGCGGGACAGCGGGACGGCCCCCCAAAATCGGGACCGTCCCGCCGAAAACGGGGCGGTTGGGGGCCCTGCCTCTTGTGGTGGTCTGTCCTGGCTTTATACTTGTCCAGATGAGATTCTACTGTGTAATTCAATAGTGCAGATGTTCATTCTATATAGGCCTGAAGAAGGGTCATCAACCCGAAACAAATCGATGTTGTTGCCTTTGTCAACCAGTTATATGCACTTTTTTACGTGATTAAAGTTTTTGTATACAAAATTCTGCACTTTTTTGAAAATTAAAAAGAAAAAGTATTTTTGCAATTTTTGGTTTCCTATGTCTTCAGTATATCACTGATTATTATCTATGAACACTCCGTACAGCAGGGATGCTCAAAAAAAAACGAATTCGGATTTCATCCTGCTAATTAAATCACTTGTGCGGGTGGGCAAGGGTGCGGGTGGGCAAGGGTGTGTGTGTGTGTGTGGGGGGGTTAATCTTACCCATCAAACGTCTTCTTAGATCCGTCCCTCGGCGCCTCCCACGATGCGTTCCAACGCGCGTTCATGTGATTACAAACACTTCCTCCTTTCGGGTTAAAGGAGGAAGTGTTTGTAGTCACGTGACACGCTTGGAACACATCGTGGGAGGCGCTGTGGGACGACGATTCAAATAAGACGTCAGATAGGTAAGATTACCCCCACCCTCACCCACCCGCACAAGTGATTTAATCTAATCTATTAATTAATATTGTAAAAAATAAGCAATTTTTTCATTATGTTTCTTTCCCTGCAGTTCCTCTTGAAGTAACCACTTTAGGTATGCAATCATTTGCCTTTTCCTTGCTTTGACTAAAAAGCACTACACTTCAGTTTCTACTCCCTGCTTCTTTTCTACTTCCTGCTCCTTTTGAATAAAAAGCGCTGCACCTCAGTTTCTACTTCCTTCTCCTTTTGAATAAAAAGCACTGCAGCTCAATTTCTACTTCCTGCTCCTTTTCCTAAAAACAGTAAACAGAAACGGAGCAAGGAACAGAGCTTTGCTTGCTTGGTATGACTACTGTAGATGCATCAGAGCAGAAGCATAACTACAAATAAATCATGTGGCCCATGCCATTTTGAACTAATCCCTTAGGTCTGGACACTTTACTCGTTACCCAAAATTGTTCTACCCTACAGTAACTATAATGTTAACCTTACCCGGTACAGTAAAGCAAAATTGATGCTAACATTAACTTTTTAAGTAAATAAAATTAATTCTTATTCTGCTGACCTCTGGTTTGACCTTGTTTGTACTATACAGTAATATACAATAAAATAACATTTGTAAACCACTTTCTTCCCATAGGACTCAAAGTGCATAGATATGTCTTGAATAAATACATACTGTAGTTGCAGATTGAACTGTGTTACAGAAGAAATAGACAAGTGTTTGTAAATGCCACTATGCCAGACTAAACATGTGGTTTTCTGTTTCAGTTTGGACTTAAATGCTTCCAGGGATGGAGATCTCCTGTTTGGGTGTGGCAGGGAGTTCCAAAGTGTAGGGGCAGCATGACAGAAGGCTTTGTCTCCAAAGATTTTGAGGTGACCAAGCTATTAGATCCTTTTGATCAAAGATTGTGGGAGGTGTGATGCAGTTGCAAGAAACCCTTTAGGTATCCAGGACGCAGATTGCGCAAGGTTTTGAATGTTTTCTCACTAACCGCTGTACAGATACAAAAGCTCTGTCAGATACAATACTTGGCTGCAGCAAGTATGTAAACCACCAAGATGGTTTACCTTCAGTAAGTGTCCGGGATTTTTCTGTCAACTTGTTTTGTTTGTACTTCACAATAGTGATGCTCAGATGCACCCCGATCACGGATTCAAACGAATCTGGCCACGGCGGGGATCCAAATCCGGCTATGCTGTGATCATGGCCAGATTTTATGTGGGCTTCCGGATTTGAGTCGATTGATTTTCATTGTGATCTCCTCTAAAATCCTTAACTTTATTGTTAATAGCACAGACCCATACATTCCCCAATCCCCAGAATTGCATGGATTATAAAGGTAATCAGTGGCTACAACTTAAATTTTTTTTTCAAAAAGACCTTATAGTTTTTGAGAACATCTAATTTGAAGTTTCCAATTAAAAACTATTCGTGATTAAATCCTGCCAAAATCCGCCGACTTTAGCGGTTAACAGCAAAGCCCCCTTACATGGTATACTGTAAATATCACATTTGCAGGATATGTTAAGTAGAACAGTGAGAACAAGGGAAAACAAATCCAAAAAGACCTTATCGTTTTTGAGATAATCTAATTTAAAGGTTCAAAGGAAATTTCAAAGGAAAAAAGTATACATGTAAATGTGGTAAATACATTAACTGTCATTACCACATTTAAATGTATTCTATTTTCCTTTGAACCTTTAAAATCAATTATCTCAAAAACTATAAGGTCTTTTTGGAATTTTTTTCCCTTGTTTCCACTGTTCTACTTAACATATCCTGCAAATTTGGTATTTATTTCGTGTAAGGGGGCTTTGCCAGGCCCAGATTTACCCCACCGGAGCCTATAGGCACAGATGTCCTGGCACCTTAGTTTTCACCCGCCATGTACCTACAAACTCCCGCCAAACTGCACCCCAAGTGTGCTGGCTAGCCCAGCTGTTACTTCTTCACTTCCCCAGCCGGTTATAGGTAGCTACAGGTGCCCCTTAATATTAGGTAGCCAGAGCTATCCTCACTATTAGGTAGCTACAGGTGCCCCTTAATATTAGGTAGCCAGAGCTATCCTCACTATTAGGTAGCTAGAGGTGCCCCTGACTGAAGGAAGATCGGGTCAGTGGAATGCCAAGACCCAGGTGAGTAACCTCTAATTTACACTTCGTTCAGGACTCTGCTTTGGTAAGGCCGGAGGGAGGCACTCGGGGAGGGAGCCACCTTTTCATCATCAGGCGCCTGTAGGCATGTGCCTACAGAGCCTTATGGTAAATCCAGCCCTGGGCTTTGCTATTAACCACTGAAGTCGGCGGCTTTTCAGCTTATAACCGCGGCTATTTTTTCTATGTACTCGACCGTGATCACGGGCCAAATACAGGAAATAACGACCGCATCTGTGATTCAATTCCCAATCACGGATTCTGATCACGATGTCGGATAGTGAAAAAATCCTGTGACAGGCAGCCTATTGGGCCAATCAAAGAGCAGGGATCTCATCCTACAAAGTCTCTGGACCTGACAGGGTCCAAAGTGGGACAATTGGAGCAGTCGTTAGTTTTGGGGGAAGCGCGAGTAAGTTAGTAAAGTTAGTAGTGCATGCTACAGCAGTAGCGTGCCTACTTTGAAAATTTTACTTGCGCTGTCATACTAAACTGCGATGCTTGAGCAGTGTAGCTTAGTGAATCAACCCCTAACTGTGAGCCAGACGTAGCCATCAAAATAATCACATCTGGCTCCCGAGCCATAGGTTCCCTACCCCTGGACAATATACTCTGTACAGCCCTGCGAAATATGTTGGCACTATATAAACTCTAAATACTAATCATTTTTCATAAACACCTCCTCACGACTATGAGGATAAGTTATGTGGTTAGAGTGGTCATTGTAATTGCAGCCTCCCAGTATATTATGGATCATTTACACTGAAAGGTGACGGATGAAGAGGATGTAAACTGATATGGCCTCCGTGCTCTTGGCACTGCTAATGAAAATGTCTTTTCATAAAATATAAATGCATCTGCTATAATTAGGTATATAATACAGTGGAGATCTTGAGGGGAAAAAAAGGTCCAGATGCGCACCGATTTTTACTTATATGTGGTAAACCACCTGCACTGTGCTTGTGAATATTTGAAGAAATATTGTAAAAAGGAAATCCATATATATTAAATAAATAAGGATATATATATATATATATATATATATATATATATATATATATATATATATATATATATATATATATATATAAATATATAAATTCATAGTTCTGTGCTTCTGCTCATTTGTGCTGCAAAAATCATTATTCTATCCAGGGCCATTTCTTGGGCAGGGTGACTGCCCTGGGCGTGGACCGGCAAGTAGAAGAAGGGGGGGGCGCAGGCAGAAGGATATAACCGCTAGGGAGCTGGTGATGCGCGGTGCAGCCAAATGGAAAAAGAAAGATTACCAGCGCGATCACCTTCCTTGACTTCTTCTAGGCTACCTGCGTCAGATGGCAAATCATCATCACGTCACCAACGTGTGATGACACCTGATGTTCTATTGCGGTACTGCAGACTGTCAGTGCGTGGCACCTATGGAGGAGTCGGCTTTCCGGGCTCTCTTCGCCTGTGTGTTTTCCTGGTCCCTGCTTCCTCCTGGATGGTCACTAGTATATAGGCAGATCTACTTGTGACCTGTGGCTGTGTAACTGTCCCTAAAGAGTAAGGGTTCGCGAGTCCACAGGGGTGGGGGGGGGAAGAGGGCGCAATTTTTACACCCTCGTCCTGTGTGAAATTTAGCAAAGAAACTGCCCTGGTTCAATCCTTGATAGTTTTTGAGATATTCCAGTTTTTATAAAGGTCAAACATTTACTCAGCCCCTCTTACAACATCCCAAACACTGAGTGAGACTGAGTGAACTTTTGACCTTCATAAAAACTTGAATATCTCAAAATATATGAAAGAAAGAATGAGGATTTTTGCAGCACACATGAGCACAAACACAATACTACACAACCATACCAGTTTCATATTCAGTAGATACCTTCATAAAAAAATAGACACCCCAATTTGCAAACAGTGTCGTATTTATTATAGTATTATCAGGAACCCCCACCTCCATTACTCCTTCAGACTGTGATCTAGGGCTGTCAGGATAGTTTATGACTCCACCCACCCCAGCAAATCCGACCTCAATCTACTCCCATCGTGCCATCGCTACAGGGTTATCTCCACCAGGACTTCCAGACACAGGAACTCCTTCCCCAAACTGTTCAGCTGGCCAACCACAAAGATTGACAGAAACTTGGCACTCTCCAGAGAAAATGTACTCTACAGGTACACTAAGATTTGTAACTCAACAAAGATTCACTGAGATTTGGTACTATACACAGATTTGTGTGATTCATTCACCTTATAGAATGTTGAAGGGGAAAAACATGCATATGTAAACGCAGTTATAGCAGTTACTATCATCTTTAAAGGGAATCTGAAGTGAAAATTAACTTATGATATAATTAATTGTATGTGTAGCATGTAAGAAACTATGCATTGGTTGCTATTGGCAATAACACTACACCTTTGTTCCGGCACCAGCTACTCCTTAGAGTTGCAACTCACAGGAAGTGTGAGAACTCGACTCTCAGCACAGCAACAGCATAGGAGATAGAACTTCTTAGGCGTCCTCAAAGTTTAGGAGTTTATTCAGTCAACAGATATACAGTACATGTGGTTACATCTTAGCGAAGCAGATGGTTGTGTAGTAAGTCCTTTGCGTTATAGCTCTTGGCTACATTACTGGTGAATGATAACCAGTCTTTATCTTCTGTCTATCTATACTAAGTTACATCTAGACTACATATATACAGCATACAGTTAGATAAGATGACAAGACATAAATAAAAGTAAAGGGTTGAAGCCAGCCGTCACAGGAAGCAGAAGAGAAGAGTGCCTCTCTGCAGCCGGTCACCTGCTTTAATACTAAACTGCAGTATTATAACCACATTGGGCTTACCTGCAGCGTGCTCCAATAAAAGTCTACAAATTCCAACAAAAGAGAAGGAGAGATGGGCACAGCTGCATAAAATACCCTTTATTGTGGCTGGGTAGACACAATGGTTACAGCAGTGGGGAGAAAGGTGATGTCTGACAGCCGTTTTGCAGGGATGAAGCAGAGTTAATCCCTTCAAAACAGCTGTCAGACATCACCTTTCTCCCCACTGCTGTAACCATTGTGTCTACCCAGCCACAATAAAGGGTATTTTATGCAGCTGTGCCCATCTCTCCTTCTCTTTTGCTGGCATTTGAGTTTATTGAATAACTTCACACTACGTGACTTGTGCACATTGCACCTGTAAAAGAAGTTTTTTTTTGTGGTTTTACATTTGTTGTTTTTGTTCTTGTCGTTTCTTTGTTTCCTCACAGATGACAGTCACATATCTGAAAATGGCAGGCCAAAACAGAGGCCACAGGAGACACAAAGACCCTCAGTTTTGTCTCGGTGTCATTGTTAGATAGAGGACATAATAATGTCTGAGTCATCTTTGTAGGACCTCTGCCAACAGCAACATGAGGGTGCCTTAAGAATACATCATTGTTTTTGTCCCAAGAATTTCCCTTTCAATGGGGTCGCTAACAATGGACACCGTCCCGCAAGCATGAGTGCTGCTTTTACAAATTTCAACAATGTCAGGAAGCAAAATTGTATATTCACAATTAGAAAGTGCTCTGGAAATCCCCTCTATAGCATATAACTATTGTGCTGTCCCGAAAGAAGAGGCCAAACACATGTCCTGAAAGTGACCACAAAGTAAACCTATGCAATGACAACTGAATTTAGAGGACAAAGTATGTGATTGACAATTACCTCTATTAAAAAAGGCTTAAAATTATTTACCCTGAAGTGGAGACTGATATGCAAATTAGTGCCATTGCTAATAGAGTCAGGAGGAAGCTTCCAGTGTCAGAAAGAGGTCCCTCTCTCTTGACCTTTGAGAGCTTCTCGGGGATGGTCTCATTGGCCTCAATTCACTAAGAGCTATTTGGTAAATCAAAACTGAATGGTGGTGGCTGGAAGGTGTAATGGTTAAGGGCTCTGCCTCTGACACAAGAGACCAGGGTTCAAATCTTGGCTCTGCCTGTGTAGTAAGCCAGCACCTATTCAGTAAGAGACCTTAGGCAAGTCTCCTTAACACTGCTACTGCCTATAGAGCGCATCCTAGTGGCTGCAGCTCTGGCGCTTTGAGTCTGCCAGGAGAAAAGCACAATATAAATGTTATTTGTCTTGAATACCTCATTCAGTATTTCTGTTCTTATTTTTAAATTCACTAAAGATTTTTCAAATGTAGGTAACATTCGGTAACCATTTGGTAAGGTAGGCTAAAGTATTCGGTACTCCCAAATGAACTTGTACAGTAAGTCTCTGGATGTTAGAGACACTTTAACCTAAACTAACTTTTATTTTTTATGTGGGTTTTTTGAAAAAAAAATGTTTTAAGGTTATAAAGTTTACTATTTGTGTTGCACTTCATGTAATATGAAAAATTAATTCTATTTATTACAATAGGTTAATTTTCCATGACAGATATAACTTCCTGCTGGTCTTCCAGCTGGTTTACTCTTTGTCAGGAAATACCCACTGAACACACCCACTTTCACTTTTGAGAATTCAAGGTTTATGTCAGAATTACCAAACATTTTTAGACCAGGTCTAAAACATTTGGTAAAAATTTTTGGTAATTCTACATGAATACAACTTGTGCGCCACTACCGAATTCAGTATTTCACCAAACATTCGGTAGATTAGTCTAAACTGCTTTGTGAATTGAGGCCAATGTCACTATTAGCCAACAGGGACCCTCAGGTCTGTCCTAACTTCTGTAGAATTTGGATAAACCATTTTACTGTAGATATCCTTTGATCATGATGTTGTTCACAAGGGATGAGCAAGTTAGAATTAAAAGATCAATCTTGCAATGAATCGCGCTGATTGTGCTTATAGAACACATTTGATGAATAGCAACGATTTCGGATTACATTTTTGCATTTACATTGAAGTCAATGGCGCTGAGCAACTGAACTTTGCAGTTAATAGCAAAGCCCCCATACGTGCTATACAGTGCGATGCGAAAGTTTGGGCCACGTTGTTAATCATCATGATTTTCCTATATAAATCGTTGGTTGTTATGATAAAAAATGTCAGTAAAATATATCATATAGGAAACACACACAGTGATATTTCAGAAGTGAAATGAAGTTTATTGGATTTGCAGAAAGTGCACAATAATTGTTTAAACAAAATTAGGCAGGTGCATAAATTTGGGCACCACAAAAAAGAAATGAAATCAATATTTAGTAGATCCTCCTTTTGCAGAAATTACAGCCTCTAAACACTTCCTGTAGCTTCCAATGAGAGTCTGGATTCTGGTTGAAGGTATTTTGGACCATTCTTCTTTACAAAACATCTCTAGTTCATTCAGGTTTGATAACTTCCGAGCATGGACAGCTCTCTTTAACTCACACCACAGATTTTCAATTATATTCAGGTCTGGGGACTGAGATGGCCATTCAGAATGTTGTACTTGTTCCTCTGCATGAATGCCTTAAAACATCCAGCCCCGACGCAGCTTCAGCTTTGTCACTGATTCCTGGACATTGGTCTCCAGAATCTGCTGATACTGAGTGGAATCCATGCGTCCCTCAACTTTGACAAGATTCCCAGTCCCTGCACTGGCCACACAGCCCAACAGCATGATGGAACCACCACCATATTTTACTGTAGGTAGCAGGTGTTTTTTTTTAAATTCTGTGTTGTTTTTCCTCCATGCATAACGCCCCTTGTTATGCCCAAATAACTCAATTTTAATTTCAGCAGTCCACAGCACCTTATTCCAAAATGAAGCTGGCTTGTCCAAATGTGCTTTAGCATACCTCAAGTGGCTCTGTTTGTGCTGTGGGCAGAGAAAAGGCTTCCTCTGCATACAGCATCTCCTTGTGTAAAGTGTGCTGAATGGTTGAATGATGCACAGTGACTCCACTTGCAGCAAGATGATGTTGTAGGTCTTTGGTGCTGGTCTGTGGGGTGACTCTGACTGTTCTCACCATTCGTCACTTCTGTTTATCCAAGATTTTTCTTGGTCTGCCACTTTGAGCCTTAACATGAACTGAGTGGAAACAGACAGCTGAAATTTCCGAGACAGCTCTCTGTATCCTTCCCCTAAACCATGATGGTGAACAATCTTTGTCTTCAGGTCATTTGAGAGTGGATTTGAGACCCCCATATTGCTACTCTTCAGAGAAATTTAAAAGAGGAGGGGAACTTACAATTGACCCCTTAAAGGACTTACCTGCCTAATTTTATTTAAACAATTATTGCGCACTTTCTGTAAATCCAATAAACTTAATTTCACTTCTCAAATATCACTGTGTGTGTCTCCTATATGATATATTTAACTGACATTTTTATTGTAACAACCAACGATTTATACAGGAAAATCATGGCGATTAACAACGTTGCCCAAACTTTCGCATCCCACTGTATTTTTCAAATTTTCCAAATATGTTAGTAGTGAATAGTGGTAAACAATTTTTCAGATGTTATAGTTTTTGAGAAAATTGATTTGAGATATAATGCATCTTACCCATCAGGACTGTAGCTGCACACATGTTCCCAGCAAAAGTAGTGAATTTGCTGCCCGGGTTTCCTGTTGGTCAAACCCTGAGGAAAGTTGCAATGCTTTTGCCATGGGTCATTGTAATGCCACAATACTGCTGTATAAGGGTCTCTGCCAATTTGGCAAATATACCTATTGTTTGCATAAATAATAAAAAAAATAGCGCCCCCAGCCTCTTTAACCACTTGTCACCCATGCAGGCTTGTACAGCCAAATTTCAGAGCCCAGACAGCATGGGGCCCTGCACCCGAGCTATACCAGCCTGCATGGTCCATTATATGGGGGCTCTAGCGTAGCTTCCCCTTCCTCCTGCGGGGCTCTCCTTTAATAATTCCAGCAGTCATCTTGATGATGTCACTACCTACATGTGGGTATAGGCTGCCAGAATACCCGCCGGGAAGTGAGAATTTCTGCAGTTAGTGACAGAAGTGCAATAGGTGCGGACACTCAGTGGGCTCTTCAATCAAGATCATAGAGGACCTTGGCATAGGATCATTAATTAAAAATATGTATTGTTCACTTACAATATTAAATGTTGTGTTTTTATTTAACTATGAGCCTTTGTGAAAATGGGTAAGGGGTACATTAGATTTTGGAGCCAACACCACGTGGGGCTCTGCACCCTGAGTTATACCAGTCCACATGGTCAATGGAATGGGGGGGATGTGGAAGCCCAAAACCCAAAGCTCATGTCCATACCATAGTGCAGTGCTTTACAGAGCACACTGAATAATTTGTGCCACCAACGGTCCCTCAAAAGAGCTTTTATGTCCCTATTAAAGCCATAGCCTAATATTCCTGCCATAGTTTACAATCAAGCCAGGTAAAACCAGCTGTGCATTTTTGGAATGTGGGAGGAATCTAGAGTGCCTAGAGAAAACCAACACAACAATGGGGAGATTTTTAAAAACATAATAAAAAACATGGTACTAAAAAAAAATTGTGCATCAGGTAAGTAGGAAAGAAATTTCCTATGAAAATTAAACCAATGCATAGAAGTTCCAATTTTATTCAGATAAAAATGTATTGTTAATGTAGGGAGTCATCTACACTTGGGGGAATTATTCTTAAGAGAACCTATACTGAGTAAAATTATTTAAAATAAACACATGAGGTAACTTCAATTGAACATTACATAGTTATCTTGCCATCAGTTCCTCTCAGAAGCTCACCATTTTCTTCTGACAATGATCCCTTCCAGTTCTGACAACATTTTGTCAGAACTGAAATATATCAGTTGCTGTCAGTTATATATCAGTTGCTGTCAGTTACAGCTGAGAGGAGAGCTGATGTGTCCATGTTTTCCTATGGCTCAAGTGGGCGATGTTACAGTTTAACTGTGTGCTGACCAGGAAGCTGTTATGGTGTAATAGCCATTTTCAAAATGGAGGACAGAGAATTCCCTTGATCACAGTGGACAAACAGGATGCAGGAGAGGAGAAAGAGATTGAGGAGTAGACTACATGGGAGGTACGTTTGACCTGTGTATGTTGATTTTCACTTTTAATTTTCAATTCAGGTTTTCTTTAAACAGTATACCTTATTCCATTAATTTTTCCTGTGCATTTTCTCACAGGAGATGTTTTCCACCTTACATGTAAAATACAATTTAAAGTGAAACTGAACCGAGTAAAATTATTTAAAATAAACACACGATGTAGCTGAGAATGTTAAATATTACATGCTTACCTCACCATTGGTTCCTCTCAGAAGCTCACCATTTGCTTCTTACAATGATTCATTCCATTTTTGGCAAGATTTAGTCAGAACTGAAATATATCAGTTGCTGTCAGTTGTAACTGAAAGGACAACTGATGTGCAAGATAATGTCCATGATTACCGCTGGCTCAAGTGGGCAGTATTACAGTTTAACAGTGTGCTGACCCAGAAGCTGTTACGGGGTCATCGCCATATAAAAAAAAATGGAGGACGGAGAATTCCATCCATCACAGTAAACAAACAGGACGCAGGAAAGGAGAAAGAGACTACATGGGAGGTAAGTATGACGTGTGTATGTTTATTTTGAGTTTTTCAGTTCAGGTTTCCTTTAAAGTGGATCCGAGATAAACTTTTACTCACTGCATAATTGTGTTCCTTTCATATAGTTTATAGGGCATTCCCCAAGCCAAATACTTTTTTTTTGTTTTGTTTTATTACTCTAATTCCCTATAAACTAAACAAGCCTCGCCCACAGCTTCTCCAAGGAGCCTTGGCACTCTCAGCCGTAGTAGCAAGGGCTTATGGGAGCTCAGTCTGGGGAGAAGGAGGTTACTAGCCAGTGATTTCAGAGGCAGAGGGGAGGAGGGAGCAGGAGAGGGGAGTGAAGTTTTCACAGGCTGAGGGCTGGAGATACAGATCAGCTTGCCTGTGTTTAATGTGACATACAGAACATGGGTGCTTTCATTGTATCACAGGAATAAATAATCATAAACTGTGAAAGCTGTTTGCAGCTAGATTTGTTGTGTAAACTATCTAAACTTTAGATAAGATATATAGACAAGTTACTTGTTTTAGTTCGTTTTTCAACTCCGATGCGCTTTAAGCTACAACAACAACAAAAAATACTCAAAATAATGTTGACATTACTTTTTGACTTACTTTTTAGTACTTTAACAGTTGCCAGGTACTGGAAAGTTATTTTCAAGGTGGTAGAAAAATATTATCTCCCTGGAGAAAACTCATAGAAAAGTTAATTGAATAATAGCCAGTGAGTGATTATGGAAGAGTATAGTTCCCAAATCCTCCCTGGTTAATAAAAACAATATCTGCACTATGTTATCAGTGATCATTCTTTATCTCACACCTCTACATCCCGATCTGTAGGAAAATCACAAGGAAGGAAAAGGACAGGATAGGAGGGAAGGGATGTTCACACAAACATGGTGTGAGGAAACTTTGCAAACTTTTCCTTATCTTTGTTTTGGAAGGCACCTTCAGGGCTGAATTTGATATGAGGCTTGGCTCAGAGCACTGCTAGCAATTATAAATCTTCAGTGCAGATACAGTATATGTCCATGTATAGCATTTCCTGCTCATTCCTTATCAAACTATCCTGCCGCCTTTTATGGTGCAATAAAAGTGATCTTCATTCATTCAGCAGGTCTGCCCACTGGAAAGGGCACAGGGCACTCACTACACTACAGGCACAGCTTGTGCTAGGTGGGAGGGAGATCACTGGCTGCTGTGTGTGCTGACTGGTATGCAGTCATTGTGAGTGTCTGCTCCTCCCCAGGCAGTCAGCGCTCTGCTGCCTTGTAGTATAATAAGAGCTCCACATATCTAGAGAGGCTTTTAACTTTGTGCATGCCTGCTGCTCCCATCCAGGATATATCAAAGTGCCTGAGACAACTGCTTCTTCTAACTACACTCTGCTACACTATGGACAGAAGATATGCCATGTCTTTGCTCTTGGTCATCCAAGGTAATGTTACTAATATATAGTATTCTGTATATGCACAGTTTCCTTTTTAGGCTAAACTCATTATTGCTGTGCTGAAGCTACTGTGCTGTGTTAATGAATAACTTCAGCTGTAAAGTTAATTATTGTAATTTAATTTGCTGCTGTACAGGAACACACGCGCGCACAAATATAAATATAATATATATATATATATATATATATATATATATATATATATATATATAGTCATACATATATTTTATATATATATGTAATAAATGTTGTAATCTGTGTCTCAGACCGAGAAAAAAATATGCACGTATTATTATTTAGTGTTCATATTGCTTATTGATTTTTCCCATTGATATCTGGCGGATCCAATTTTTGCGATCCAATCTGCTAGAAATGGATGCCATGGGCAGGGCTGATCGATTAAGCGTCCAAGCGATTTTCGGCCAGAAACAATCTAATTGGTCGATATTGATGGGCAGCTTGTCAGGAGCGGCAGCACATCAATGACCCACAGCATTTTTTTTTATTATTATTGTTATTGACTTAAAAAGCACCAACTTATTCCGTGGCGCTGTACAAAGTAAGACAAACATGGAGTACAAAATAATACAATGGTGTACACCAATATACAAAATACAGAGTTGTCACAAAATACAGAATTGGTAATTACAGTAACAAAAGTAACATGATGAATAAAATGTATAACAAACCTCAAGACACAGAAGGGTGAGAAAGCCCTGCCCTTGTGAGCTTACAATCTAAAGGATTGTGTACTATCCATAGCATTGCACTGCATGGAACACTGCAATGTTGGGGTTAGATAGATTTACAATACATTTCATGATGAAATCTATTAAAATCTATGCCTAGTGTGTGGCAGTAATAGATATCTCTCTGATCACATTTGATCTGACAGGGATCTATCTGATGGTCGAATCTGCTGGCCATCTATAAGTGTATGGCCACGTTTACAATACTAGAATCCCAGGATCGATTCCTGGTTGGACATATCTGAATGGAGTTTGTATGAACTCCCCATGCCCTGTGTTTGTGTGGGTTTCTTCCAAGCACCCTGGTTTTCTCCCACTTCTTAAAAACACATTGGTAAGTTAATTCGATTGGACATTTGTGGGTATCGCTTGCCAGAAGATTCGATCACAGTGATCACGGTGATAGAATATGCCAGAAATCGATCAGGAAGAGTGATCGGTATGAGCGCCTTTAGGCTGTGTGTGTCCCTTTGAGAGACATTTAGTGATGTCAGTATACCCTGTAAAGTGCTGAGGAAACTGTCATATACATGAATAACTATAATAATAGTATGTACCGTATCTAATTGCCAGGGCTTTCTGTGGAAATGCTGTAATTATGCTTGTTAATTCGGCTACAGTGACAGTGGGAAGTTCAGTTGCGTCCCCTGTAAATACAGAAATGCAATGGAGGTGAAAAGCTGCACCACACATTATGCATGCAGTGCGACGCATACAGTGAAACATACAGTACAGAGATCATGCTTCATTACAAAGGCAGAGCTATTTCCTAGGTATAAGAAAAGAAAAAAAAAATCATGGACAATATTTTATATTGTACCTAAACACTCATAGATGACTATGTATGTATACTGGGTTGCTTCATACTGCTAAATAGGTTCGTTTTCCTGTTTTGTTTTATAAAGAGGCCTGTTGTGTTTTTTTATTGTGTTTATCTTAGACCATACATGTCAAACTCCGGCCCGTGGGCCTAATCTGGCCCTCCAAGCCATTAAATTTGGCCCTCAAGTGGTTTCTCCACTTTACATTATGTTTGGCCCACTCTAGACCACCAGAGGAGCTATACTGGAGGTTAAGCCCTATGGGGGAATTAACTAAACACTAGGGAACTGTATAGGGGAGGGTGAGAGCCTCTAGACACCAAGGAACTGTATTGGGGAGGGAGAACTAGACAAAAGGGAACTGTATGGGGGCTAAAGGGGGGCCATTAGACACCTGGGAACTTTATAAGGGAGGAAGGTGGACAGTAGACATTAAGATTGGCCCGCGACTATGTCCTAGTGTACAATTTCGGCCCTCTTTGTATTTGAGTTTGACACCCCTGTCTTAGACTGTTGTTTATATAGGTGAACTTTTAAGACTATTATGTGCTTTGCTAATGGTCTGTACATATTGCACTCAATTTTTTAAATTCACACTTCTGCCATGTGGGTGTCAGGACAGAAATAATTACATGAAAGCATTTAAAAAACAATGTGTCCCTTTAACTAGGCTAGACAAGATCTGTTGTGATTGCATTAGGTGATAGAGCACAAACAGGCTTGCAGGGTTATATGTTCTATCTTATTAAAATGTACCTGAACTCTTGCACAGTACAGAAGGAGAACAGAGATAAATGCACCCTGTATGTACTTAGAGAGTTTAGCCTGTCTAATTCCCCCTCATTTGTGTCAAATCACAAGTTGTAATTTGATCTCTTAGCTGTGTCACATGACTGCCACAGCAGATAAGGCAGATGAGCTCATTTGAAAGCACAGGATGTTAATGGGACACTGACCTCTGAAAATAATCGAAATTGGGACTTACCTGGGGCTTTCTGCAGCCCACCGTAGGTCGGGAGATCCCACGGCGGCGCCCTGGCTCCTCTCCCAGTCTCTCCGCACAAATGGCTCCCGGCGACACCAGGCCCGAGTGTCGGGCCTTCTCTTCCTGGAAGATGACGTTAGTCGTCATTACGCCGGCCGCCTCACGTCATCACAGCGGCTAGCGTGACTGTACTGCGCATGCGCGATTAAACCATGCATGCGCAGTACAGTCACGCCGGCCGCCGAGATGACTAACGTCATCTTCCAGGAAGAGAAGGCCCAACACTCGGGCCTGATGTCGCCGGGAGCCATTTATGCGGAGAGGCTGGGAGAGGAGCCAGGACGCTGCTGTGGGATCTCCCGACCTACCCCACACACAGATTCAAGATTACCCCATCTTCCTACATCCACCTACAATAAGGAGCATGCTTGAGAGGGCATCTCTGTATTGGTGGCTTGTTGGACAGAATGGCCAGACCACCACAATTGCTGTTTGTACCAAACTTAAAGGAGTCCTTGGGCAAGACTCCCTCATACTGCAAGGTGGCCTAATGAGAGTACCCTCAGTGGCTGCAGCTCTAAAGTGCTTTATGTCCGAAAGGAGAAAAACGGTATACAAATGTCTGCATTATTATTATTAAAGCCCACCTCCAGACACATATATACATATTTTGTGTCCCCTCCTCTCTACCCACCACATTTGACCCAGAAAGTAAAGGAAGTTAGGTAGGGAGTGTGAGGATTGTGACAGATTGGGAAACCAATGGGTAAGCCCAGATGGAGAGTCTGCACAGAAGTGGTGCTGAGGTAGCTGGCTATGTGTATTTGTGTCCATAAACTGTACGTGGGAAGGGTAACTGGACATCAGCATGGGCACCCATACCAAAGGCTGGAGCTGCTAATGAGAGAGAGATGTAGTAAGATGTAATGAGGCCATAGGCAAGGTACTAGATTTGGGACCCCGTTGTGGTCCTATTGGAAAGCTAAAGTGGAGCAAGGTCAGAGAAGGTGGCAGGTGGACCCTTGACACCCACTAGGCCCCAGGCATCTGCCTAGCTTGCCTGGTGGATGATCCTGCTTTGGAAGGAGGACATCATCACTTAAAGGACCACTATCACGAAAATTGTAAAATGTAAATACATGTAAACACATACAAATAAGAAGTACATTTCTTCCAGAGTAAAATGAGCCATAAATGACTTTTCTCCTATCTTGCTGTCACTTTCAGTAGGTAGTAGAAATCTGACAGAACCGACTGGTTTTGGACTAGCCCATCTCCTCATGGGGAATTCTCAGGGTTTTCTTTATTGTCAAAAGCACTTAGTGAATGGCATTTGCTCCGTCCACCTGCTAAACAAGTGTACAGTGAACACAGAGGCTGGCCAGCATCTTTGTATAAATACTTTTCAAAGGGAGTCTTTATAAAGAATAAAGGCCATGCTGAGATCCCCCTTGAAGAAGAGATGGACTAGCCCAAAACCTGTCGCTTCTGTCAGATTTCTACTACCTACTGTAAGTGACAGCAACATAGGAGAAAAGTAATTTATGACTCATTTTAAATGTGAAAGAAACATACATTCTTATATGTATGTGTTTACATATATTTTACATTTTAGAATTTTTTGCGATAGTGGTTCTTTAATCATGGCCAGTCTTTGGAGCTGGTGTTCTATGAAAATTGTAATAATTGTAATTAAGGTAGTGGGCAGGGTAGGGCAGTGACTATATAACGTAAAGAGACTCTGTAACAACATGTTGAACCTTATTTCTTCTATCCTATATGTTCCTATAGTTGTTCTAATGTGCTCTGTCTTACTGCAGCCTTTCCTATTTGCACAGTGGCTGTATTATCTCTGTTATATGATCTAATCTTCTCTCCTCTGTCGGGCTGAGGCAGTCAGGCTGGAATGTGCTGTGCTGCTTGTGATTGGATAGAAGCTATACACACCCTCTCCAGGCCCCCTGCACACTCTGTATGACTCACACACTAAGCTACTCTCAGCCTATCACTTGCTATGTCTTTTGTTTCTAAACACTGCATACCAATGGCAATTACAAGCCAGGATTGCAGCAGGGAGAGGCAGAAACAGCACAGAGGGGCCCAGGAGAACATAATGAATAGAATGGTATGCTTTTTATTGTAAGAATTTTACAGTGCAGATTTTCTTTAAAGAGTACCTAAGGTAAAATTACAGAGCCTGTCTTAATGATGGAGAATTGAGGGGTTAAATACTTACCTGATGTCATCCCTCCAGTAGAGTGATCACTCTGCCCCCCTCAGAGAATGGACCCTGGCAATTTTTTTTCAGAATCCCTGCAAGCACTGGCTGATTGGTGGCTGCCGAGCTGAGGGTGGAGCTTTCCAAAGAGCTTTGGCAGTCTTCGGAAACATGGCCGCGACTGCACCCAGCATTTCTTCTTTACTCTAATAGATTATTTAGAGCATATTGTATACAACCAGCATTTTTGTTTTACTAGAACAGCATTCAAAGGGTTAAACACAGGCCTTAGAAGCTCCCCTGCAGGGAAAGGCGGATACCTCAAAACCAGCATTATCAGTTGAACGACAGACTGTACACACATCCGATTTGACGTCCAAACAACGGGTCGTTTGCGCAAATCCGACGTGTTGTATGTACCTAAAGCTGGAGGAATCACGAACTAGAGATAATGTTATCTTGTGTTTAATTGTATCAAGTGAGAAATGTAAACAAACCCTTCTCTGACACTGCAGGCTCTCCTGAAGACAGTGAGACAATCAGAAAGCATCAGAAAGCATTTCTGCTTACCTTAGAAGATGAATAAAGCAGTTATGAATAAAATGCAAAGTCAGCTTTCAGAGCAAAAAAAAAGTGTACTTTGGGAACGTATAATTTCTAAATGAATAATAATACTTATGCACAAAAGCAAATATGATAACCGTATGGCATATAAACATGTTTTTATTGAATATTATGTCAGGGTTTTATACCGCTTTAAGACAGAGGCTCTGTCATTTTTACCTTAAGTACTCTATAAGAACTGTAGCTTTTCCCAGTGGAAGACTCTGCTGCAACAGCATATGGAGTAAATTCTAGCAAGGTGCCTTTAAACTTTGTTATTTTTGGAATGGTACAGCGGGTAATTAATAAGCATTATTGACTAGATTCCCTCACTATCTGCATGGAGTTTGTAGTTACACTGGTTTAGTGCTTTGCCTCTTTATTGAAAGAGTAGAAGTATGAAGCCTAATTTACATGGATGCTTTTAAGGCATTTAAAAGCCGAGTATAAACATGCCTTAAATGCTCTCTTATTAAATCTCCTTTTATGGCAAAGTGCCCTTACAAACGAGAGGCGTTTTAGGGTGTTCCATTTGCTGGTGTTGAAGTAAATATGGCATGTATTGTCTGGAGAGTGTGTAGTAAGAGTATGAAAATATGTGGTAATGTGGGGTGGTATGGTGGTGTAGCAGCTAGCACCCTCGTTTTGCAGCGGAAATGCCACTTTCCGATCCTGCAGAAATACAGATTTCCCCCAATGCCGACCATTTTCTGATTTCTGAGTTTGGATTTTCGATTTCCCGAGTTATGTTTTTTGGTAATTTTTTGCATTCTTTAGTCTCCAGTGGATCCATCATCCTCCTTCGGGTGGTCAGTATTTAGCTTAAGGACTATTATTAAAGTGCTGCAGAAGATTCAGAGCTATACAAATAGATCTATTCTACTGCTGGCGGCTCAGTAAGATGTCCAACCTGTCCGCCCATCTCGATAGCACTCCCTTCGCTGGGAGTGTTCTGCACATGCACAGTTCGTTCTTTTGAAAACCACGCATGTGCAGAATGCTCCAGTGATGGGAGCGCGATCAAGAAGGGTGCGAGGACAAGGCCGGGCTTGTGCAGTTGGCGCAACTCTCGTTCGGGTCGCACATCGTATGGAGCTGCCAGCGGGACAACGGAGGGACTAATGGCCCATACTCACGGGCTACAAATGTCGCCCGTGAGTATGCGGCGTTGCACGGGCGCGCACACCGAACCGTCGCTTGTCTCTGATGTCGCCGGGCGATTGGCGCGGTCAATCGCCTGGCGACAGTCGCCGCCGCAACTCCGCCGCAACTGTCGCTAGTCCGCGTGAGCCCACACGCTCACGTGTGCTGGCGACAGGCCACAAATGCTGCCCGTGAGTATGGGCCATTAGAGGACGCCAAGCGACCTTACGGACTATGAGGGGCTGGGAGAAGCTCCAAGTAAGTAATGGTCTACTAGTTTGGTGGGTTTGCAGTATTGTTGATGCAAGTTTTGTCATTTGGGCTGTCTATTTAGATTTTATAACATTTGTACTTGCAACCAATGTGAATCTGGTGAAAGTCAGTAACGAAATCAGACCTTTTTAGAGTTTTGCCCTGGTTCCTGAGATGCTTGGCACAAGATAACATATTGGGTTATCTCTAGACTACTGGTATTTACATTACTGGATCTGTGTGTGGAAGAATGATATGTTGACTGGATAACTGTCCTGACTGGAGAGTGATGGGGGTCAGCCATGTCTTTGTCTGAAGGGATTCCAGAAGGCTCTGGTCCTGAAGACAATTACTGTATGTGCTGGCTGATGTCACTAGACCTCTTGACCTTGAGATGGGCTATTAAACACATCAAGAGAAAGAGAAAGTCTGTAAAAAAGAAATGTTGCCATTCTTGTTTGAACGCTAAGCAGCAACTGAAGCAAGTCACAATGGCATTGTAGTAAAACATATACTGTAAATGCACAGTAGTAGCAATCTCACTCTCAAAGTTTTTACAACACATAAACAGTAAATGAAAGATAACAGATGAGAACAATGCCCAAAAGAACTGACAATGCAAGGTGATACATAGAAGATGCAAAAGCTCTAGTTAACATCTGAAGACCCATACCTACAAAGCAATTTTCCGGAACAATTTTACAAGACCAACATTTTTTTAAACAATGTTTCATGATGATCACCGCCCTCGGCGCTCTCTTGTTTTTGAACCATTGTCATATCCGATTAAAATGTAGAGGATCGTTCCGATCCGGCATTTCCGACGATGCAAATGCCACTTGCAGATTCAAACAGATGGATCGGGGAACGATTATTTATCGGCGGAGATTCCTAATCCATCTGGCCGTGATCTGCCAGTGGGTACTTAGCTTGACATTCACAATTTAGACAATACAATACAGAGGCGCCAACAGAGTAAAAGTATCAAGTTAAAAAGGTACAAAATGAGGGGCAAGGATGGACTTACCTCCCTGACAAAAACACTATTGTATAAGATCAAGAAAAACGGTATTTATTCTTACTCCAAATACAGTGTGCAACGCGTTTCATGGGTCTCAAGCCTGTTTCCTCAGGCAAAAATACACAATTAGCAACTTTCAAGTTGTGCACACTAGTGAAGCGCCAACTGTAAGTGTTTCATTTTGACACCAAGTAAAGCTGTCAGAATACTGTAACATTTTCTATGAGCAGTTCTGTGTTGTCACTTCTTTGGTGTTTAAGACTCTTCTCCTTATCAACGGACTATCCAGGGGGGTTACTCGCCCCAAAGATCAGTGGCACGTGCCACAGATCAATTCTAAGGTGCCCCGGATGTCCCCCAGGCAGAATCAGAGCTGTGGAGCTGTGAAACCTCTATGGGGCAGGCTGGGAGCTGTTGTGCTTCAATGGCGTGCATGCTGAGATCTGTGAAGCATCAATGGGGGTATGCTAGATGCAGTGATGCCTCTATGGGGGCATGCAGGGAGCGGTGGTTTTTCTATGGGGGCATGCCGGGAGGTGTGGTGCCTCAATGGGAGGCCCATGGGAGCATGGGAGATGGTCCACTAGAAGGTCAGGGAATGCTATGGTTGGACTGCCAACCAACCTGGCAGCAGGCCAGCCTGCTCAGCAGAAAGCCAGACCAGCCAGTACAGAAGCCAAATAACTCTGCCTAGTTATGTTCAAGTGGCACTGCCTGTTTACGGTATGTGATATGCTGCATTTATTAATGTATTTATTGTAGGGATGGGACGAATCCACAATTTCTTCGAATCCGAATCCGGATCCGAATCTAAAAAGGTTCTCGAATATCTTGAACCTTTCGAATCCCGAATCTAACGAATCCTGCACATAAAAATTGTGCGATCCGTGGTATAGTTGCCCGCAGTATAGGTACCCAGGCATAGGTAGCGAGGTAAAGGTGCCTTCAGTATAGCTAGCTAGGTATGGGTGCCTTCAATATTGGTAGCTTTCAGTATAGGTAGCAAGGTATAGGGGCCTTCAGTATAGGTAGCAAGGTATATGGGCCTTCAGTATAGGTAGCAGGGTATATGGGCCTTCAGTATAGGTAGCAGGGTATATGGGCCTTCAGTATAGGTGTCAGGGAATATGGGCCTTCAGTATAGGTAGCAGGGTATATGGGCCTTCAGTATAGGTAGCAGGGTATATGGGCCTTCAGTATAGGTAGCAGGGTATATGGGCCTTCAGTATAGGTAGCAGGGTATATGGGCCTTCAGTATAGGTAGCAGGGTATATGGGCCTTCGGTATAGGTAGCAGGGTATATGGGCCTTCAGTATAGGTAACAGGGTATATGGGCCTTCAGTATAGGTAGCAGGGTATATGGGCCTTCAGTATAGGTAGCAGGGTATATGTGCCTTCAGTATAGGTAGGTAGCAGGGTATAGAGGCCTTCAGTATCGGTAGCAAGGTATATGGGCCTTCGGTATAGGTAGCAGGGTATATGGGCCTTCAGTATAGGTAACAGGGTATATGGGCCTTCAGTATAGGTAGCAGGGTATATGGGCCTTCAGTATAGGTAGCAGGGTATATGTGCCTTCAGTATAGGTAGGTAGCAGGGTATAGAGGCCTTCAGTATCGGTAGCAAGGTACATGTGCCTTCAGTATCGGTAGCAAGGTATACTGGCCTTCAGTATAGGTAGCACAGTACATGTGCTTTCAGTATTGGTAGGTAACTAGGTATAGGGGCCTTCAGTATAGGTAGCAGGGTATATGTGCCTTCAGTATAGGTAGCAGGGTATAGGGGCCTTCAGTATAGGTAGTAAGGTACATGTGCCTTCAGTGTAGGTAGGTAGGTAGGTAAAGGGACCTTCAGTATAGGTAGCAGGGTATAGGGCCTTAAGTATAGGTAGGTATGTAGGTAGGTAGGTATAGGGGCCTTTAGGTAGGTAGGTAGGTAGGTAAAGGGACCTTCAGTATAGGTAGCAGGGTATAGGGCCTTAAGTATAGGTAGGTATGTAGGTAGGCAGGTATAGGTGCCTTTAGGTAGGTAGGTACATATAGGGGGCCTGTAGGTAGGTAGGTATTGAGGCCTGTAGGTAGGCATAGTGGCCTGGAGGTAGGTAGGTAGGTAGGTATAGGGGCCTTTAGGTAGGTAGGTAGGTACGTATAGGGGGCCTTTAGGTAGGTATAGGGGCCTTTAGGTAGGTATAGGGGGCCTTTAGGTAGGTGGGTATAGCGGCCTGTAGGTAGGTATAGCGGCCTGTAGGTAGGTAGGTAAGGATAGTGGCCAGTAGGTAGGTAGGTATAGTGGCCTGTAGGTAGGTATAATTGCCTGTAGGTAGGTATAGTGTCCGGTAGGTAGGTAGGTATAGGTGCCTTTAGGTAGGTAGGTATGTATAGGGGGCCTGTAGGTAGGTGGGTAGGTAGGTAGGTATTGAGGCCTGTAGGTAGGTATAGTGGCCTGTAGGTAGGTAGGTAGGTATAGGGGCCTTTAGGTAGGTAGGTAGGTATAGGGGCCTTTAGGTAGGTAGGTATAGGGGCCTTTAGGTAGATATAGGGGCCTTTAGGTAGGCAGGTAGGTACGTACAGGGGGCCTTTAGGTAGGTATAGGGGGCCTTTAGGTAGGTATAGGGGCCTGTAGGTAGGTATAGGGGCCTGTAGGTATAGGGGCCTGTAGGTAGGTAGGTATAGCGGCCTGTAGGTAGGTAGGGATAGTGTTAGGTAGGTAGGTAGGTAGATAGGTAGGTAGAAATCCCCCCCCCGCCCGCCAACCCCCCCACGGCCCCCTCCGTCCCCCATGCCTCCTCCGCTCACCCCTGCATAAGAATCTACTCACCTTTCCCGTGGAGCGCAGAGCAGCAGACCTCTTCGTTACTTCTTTGTTCCCTCTAGTGGCCGGACCGGCTCTTACTGATGACGTCATTGTAAGAGCCGGTCACTAGGGGGAACCAGGAAGTCGGCGAGAGGTCTGCCGCTCTGCGCTCCGCTATGGATAGGTGAGTGGATGGAAACTATGCGGGCAGGGGGGGCGAGCGGAGGAGGCGCGGGGAGGTCGGAGGAGGACGAATGCGAGCGGCGGATGCGCGGCGATGCGGCATCGGGATTCGGCGGATTCGTATAGTGGAAAATGGCGTCGGGATTCGAATCCACGAATCTCGAATATTTCCTAATATTCGAGGGATTCGTGGATTCGCAGGATTCGTCGTCCCACCCCTAATTTATTGTATTCATGGAGAGGGGAACTTCATCCAACATTTTGCTGGGCAGGCCTACATAGACCGCTGTTAATTTCATGTAAATCTGACTCCACCCATGACCACACCCACATTCTGGTGTGTGGCCCCACCCATTTTTCAGCTGGTGTGCCCAAAAGTGCCCCGGATCTCTTAAGATCCTAGCAACGCCCCTTGAGACTGTCCCTGAAACTTGTTCTTCTACCCTCTCTATCGTTAAATTCTTCTTAATGCCTGACCCTAACCTACCCTCAAACACAGTTATTGTTCCTGATGCCTAGCTCTCACCTCCACCCCCAACCACACCGCAAGAAGTTTGCCAGCCACTGATTAAGAAAAAGAAATAGCATTTCCATTCATTAAACACTTCTGTTTCAGCAGCCCGACTCCCGATATTTATCAGGCAATGCAGGCGTCCAACTTTCCCCTTCTCGCCAATAATTAAAATGGGCCCCTTTGGTGGCACTCTAAAATTCATGTTTTTTTGTTTTTTTTATACTAGCAGCGGGGACAGTTAAGGTTAGCCATGGTTAGCCATGGGGTAGGAAGGGTAAAGGTTAGGCATGGGGGGATTGTGGCAGCAGGGATGGTTAAGGTTAGGCATGGGGGGGGGGGGGTGGTTAAGGTTAGCCGTAGGGGTGGGTTCAGTGTGAGAATAGGCTCAGGTTTAGCTATAAGTTTTTACACTTTAATAGTAAAATATAGGTAAATTAACCAATATTCTACTATCAGGATTACTGGTCGCCCAAGTTTTTGATGAACGCCCATACAGGGTCACTTCAACACTTTTAAAGAGGAACTGTCATGAAAATCTTAAAATTTAAAATACATAAGCCATAAATTACTTCTCTCCTATGTTGCTGTCACTTACAGTAGGTAGTAGAAATATGACATTTTGGGTTAGTCCATCTCTTCATGGGGGAGTCTCAGCATTGCCTTTATTCTTTATAAAGACATTCCCTGAAAATGATTAATACAAAGATGCTGGCTCGCTATACACTAATTTGGAAGTTGGACAGAGCAACTGCCATTCACTAAATGCTTTTAAAAATAAAGAAAACCTTGAAAACCCCCCTATGAGAAGATGGGCTAGTCCAAAATCTGTCGGTAATGTCAGATTTCTACTACTTACTGCTACTTACTGTAAGTGACAGCAACATAGGAGGAAAATAATTTATGGCTCATTTTACTCGGGGAGAAATGTACTTCTTATTTGTATGTGTTATAAATGTTAAAGAGAATCTGTATTGTTAAAATCGCACAAAAGTAAACATACCAGTGCGTTAGGGCACATCTCCTATTACCCTCTGGCACAATTTCGCCGCTCCTCGCCGCATTAAAAGTGGTTAAAAACTGTTTTAAAAAGTTTGTTTATAAACAAACAAAATGGCCACCAAAACAGGAAGTAGGTTGATGTACTGTATGTCCACACATAGAAAATACAACCATACACAAGCAGGCTGTATACAGCCTTCCTTTTGAATCTCAAGAGATCATTTGTGTGTTTCTTTCCCCCTTCTGCTCTCATGCACTGAAGTTTCAGGCTGCTCTTTTTTCTCCTGCAAACAGCTTTGCCCTTGTCTGTAATTCCCCAGTATGTGAAAGCCCAGCCAGCTCAGAGGACGATTTATCCAGCTTGTAAAAGATAAGAGAGAAGAGAGAAGCTGCTCTAATCTAAATAATACACAGGCAGTGTGCATAGAGGGGCCTGGAAGGGGGAGTTCATAGCAGAACCACAACACTGAAGAACTTGGCAGCCTTCCAGACACAGGCTGACAAGTCTGACAAGGGAAAGATACATTGATTTATTACAGAGACTGTGATAGCAGAAAGTGCTGCAGTAAGCCAGAACACATTAGAATAGCTTTTGGAACTTGTAGGATGATAAAAAACAGGATGCAATTTTTGTTACGGAGTCTCTTTAAGATTTTCGCAACAGTTCCTCTTTAAATCATTCATCTGATCTTCATTGTGCTGGAAATAGATACCTTGCCCTTCCTCGGTTTGTGTTTCTGGGAGAGTGTATGCTACAACATACATACCTAGCAGCAGTATATAGAATCCAGATGCAGAAGCTGCTGTGGGAATAATCACAGTGGCTCTTGCCATGCACTGCAGGGGTCATCAGCTGTGTTGATTTTAGCTGATTTCAAAGGTGAAGCTGTGATGCAATGGGGAAGAGCAGCATGTTGCTTTTTAGTGCTTTGACACAAGTACAGCTGTCAGAGCTTCAGCCTGATGCTGAGATCCCGGAACTACAATCTATTAAGCTACGCTGGACACTCACTCATAGAAGATGGCTAAACCGTCCTGTCCATCTGCCTGCCAGCTGTCTGATCAGTGGTCTGACCCGGCACTCACATAGCATCAGGTGATAAAACGCGATGAGCAGCCATTTCACACAATGGCCCATAAGCAGTTTCTCCTGAATTTTCTCCTAGGTGATAATTTCAAACTTGTCAGTAAAATGCCTTTTAAACCACCAGCAAGCAAGAAAATACTCAATGTGTGCAGAGAGCTGGAAAGTTATTTTAAATAGAAGATCAAAATTATCTCCTAGGAGAAGACACAGGAGAAGAAAATTAATTGCATGATGGGCCAATGTGGGTTTTCTAGCAAAGGTGCCATTTTGCTATCACTAAATTGTTGCAAAATTTTCATCAGTTCTTTGATTTGTAAATAGCTCTGACCAATAAAATAATTTACTTATCTTTGATAAAAGACTCCTGCCTATATTATATTATATACTTGGACTGGCAGGATCTGGCCCCTTAAAGAGGTACTTTACCGAAACATAGTTAACATGTATAAATACATCAGAGGGCAATATAATAGCTTGGCGGATGAGCTTTTTGTCCCTAGGCCTTCTCAAAGGACTAGAGGACATGATCTGCGCATGGAGGAAAAACGTTTTAGCCATTTATTTAGGAAAGGGTTCTTTTAGTAAGAGTGATTAAGATGTGGAATGCTTTGCCACAGGAAGTCGTTATGGCAAACTCTATACCTGCATTTAAAGGGGGGCTTGCGTTGAAAGACATCCATGGCTACAATTACTAGGTAATGCCTAATGATGTTGATCCAGGGATTTTATCTGATTGCCATCTGGAGTCAGGAAGGAATTTTTCCCTTTTGGGGCTAATTGGACCATGCCTTGTGGGGTTTTTTTCGCCTTCCTCTGGATCAACAGGGGTATGTGGGGGACGGGCTGGAGTTGTACTTTATACTGGTTGAACTCGATGGACGTATGTCTTTTTTCAACCAAAATAACTATGTAACTATGTAACTATAGTAATATGAGTAAAAATTAGGGGTGGGACGACGAATCCGGCGAATCCACGAATCCCTCGAATATTAGGAAATATTCGAGATTCGTGGATTCGAATCCCGACGCCATTTTCCACTATACGAATCCGCCGAATCCCGACGCCGCATCGCCGCGCATCCGCCGCTCGCACTCGTCCTCCTCCGACCCCCCCGCGCCTCCTCCGCTCGCCCCCCCTGCCCGCATCCACTCACCTATCCATAGCGGAGCGCAGAGCGGCAGACCTCTCACCGACTTCCTGGTTCCCCCTAGTGACCGGCTCTTACAATGACGTCATTAGTAAGAGCCGGTCCGGCCACTAGAGGGAACAGGGAAGTAAGAAGAGGTCTGCCGCTCTGCGCTCCACGGGAAAGGTGAGTAGATTATGCAGGGGTGAGCGGAGGAGGCACGGGGGACGGAGGGGGCCGTGGGGGGGTTGGCGGGGGAGGGGGGTTCTATCTACCTACCTACCTACCTACCACTATCCCTACCTACCTACAGGCCGCTATACCTACCTACCTACAGGCCCCTATACCTACCTAAAGGCCCCCTATACGCACCTACCTGCCTACCTAAAGGCCCCTATACCTACCTAAAGGCCCCTATACCTACCTAAAGGCCCCTATACCTACCTACCTAAAGGCCCCTATACCTACCTACCTACCTACCTACCTAATGGCCCCTATACCTACCTACCTACAGGCCACTATACCTACCTACAGGCCTCAATACCTACCTACCTACCTACCCACCTACCTACAGGCCCCCTATACATACCTACCTACCTAAAGGCACCTATACCTACCTACCTACCGGACACTCTACCTACCTACAGGCAACTATACCTACCTACAGGCCACTATACCTACCTACTTACCTACCTACCGGCCACTATCCTTACCTACCTACAGGCTGCTATACCTATCTACCTACCTACCTACAGGCTGCTATACCTACCTACCTACCTACAGGCCACTATACCTACCTACCTACCTACCGGCCACTATCCTTACCTACCTACAGGCTGCTATACCTACCTACCTACCTACCTACCTATCTACAGGCTGCTATACCCACCTACCTAAAGGCCCCCTATACCTACCTAAAGGCCCCCTATACGTACCTACCTACCTACCTAAAGGCCCCTATACCTACCTACCTACCTAAAGGCCCCTATACCTACCTACAGGCCACTATACCTACCTACAGGCCTCAATACCTACCTACCTACCTACCTACAGGCCCCCTATACATACCTACCTACCTAAAGGCACCTATACCTGCCTACCTACATACTTACCTATACTTAAGGCCCTATACCCTGCTACCTATACTGAAGGTCCCTTTACCTACCTACCTACACTGAAGGCACATGTACCTTACTACCTATACTGAAGGCCCCTATACCTAGCTACCTACCTATACTGAAGGCACATATACCCTGCTACCTATACTGAAGGCACATATACCCTGCTACCTATACTGAAGGCCCCTATACCTAGTTACCTACCAATACTGAAAGCACATGTACTGTGCTATCTATACTGAAGGCCCCTATACCTTGCTACCGATACTGAAGGCACATGTACCCTGCTACCTATACTGAAGGCCCATATACCCTGCTACCTATACTGAAGGCCCATATACCCTGCTACCTATACTGAAGGCCCATATACCCTGCTACCTATACTGAAGGCCCATATACCCTGCTACCTATACTGAAGGCCCATATACCCTGCTACCTATACTGAAGGCCCATATACCCTGCTACCTATACTGAAGGCCCATATACCCTGCTACCTATACTGAAGGCCCATATACCCTGCTACCTATACTGAAGGCCCATAAACCCTGCTACCTATACTGAAGGCCCCTATACCTTGCTACCTATACTGAAAGCTACCAATATTGAAGGCACCCATACCTAGCTAGCTATACTGAAGGCACCTTTACCTCGCTACCTATGCCTGGGTACCTATACTGCGGGCAACTATACCACGGATCGCACAATTTTTATGTGCAGGATTCGTTAGATTCGGGATTCGAAAGGTTCGAGATATTCGAGAACCTTTTTAGATTCGGATCCGGATTCGGATTCGAAGAAATTGTGGATTCGTCCCATCCCTAGTAAAAATAAATCAATTCAATTCAGAAAAAAGTTAAAAAATAAAAGATAGACCAAGAAATCATTAATATTCCCTGCATAGTTTGTTTATGTTATTTGACCCACCGTGACCCTACAGGTCTTCACCTTTACTGGTGGCAGACAAAAATAAAAACTGTTCTAACTATCATTATTTAGTATTTATATAGCACTGACATCTTCCGCAGTGCTGATAAGAGCATATTATCTTGACACTTAGCTGTTCCTCAGAGGGGCTCACAATATAATCCTTACCGTAGACTGTCTGTAACGTGTAGTGTATGAATCGTAGTCTATGGACAATTTGGGGGAAGCCAATTAACTTATCTGTATGTTTTTGGGATGTGGGAGGAAACCAGAGTGTCTGGAGGAAACCCACACAGACATGGGGAGAGCATACAATCTCCATGCAGATGGTGCCCTGCCTGGGATTCGCACCGGACAGCCATACCATCCCAGGAAAAAAAAATACATATATAAGTAGATAAATACTTGTTCTACTTACATAACACATGTATTGTACTGTCCACATTTTGATTTCAGTGAATTGTATATAGTAAATAAAGAGAATTCTGTTGTAAGCATTTTCTATTTTTATTTCCTCTAACTGAAGCCAATTCAAACGTTATTTCCTCCCTTACCCTTTTTACTCCTTTTTACTCCTACAAACTGCACTGTCATATCTAGCTTGCTTTGTAAACATGTGAGCATAGAGTAGATCGTATTTCAGCAGCTAACTGAACTGCCCTCAGCCAATCAGTGAGGAGCAAGAATGTGGGAGGGGAGTTGGCAAGCTTCCTTCTCCTCGGCAATGTACCAAATAGAGCCAGCCTGACTGAGAAAAGACTTATTGCAGCAGAAACATTTCTGATTAGATTGTAATGCTTGCAATACAGGGTAAGGTTGCAGGCTGCATATTAAACACAGAGCAGTGGGTAAATGGAATTTGATTTTATGGCTGACAATCCTGCTTTAACAAACCCAGTAACAATGTTATGCGTTAGTCCACCTCACCTGCCACTATACAGCATGGACATTATTGCGTACCTCCCCTGAACCTGGTCACTCTGCTCACTATTGGATTGACACTCGCCTGGTAGCACACACGGTGGACGACGGTTTGGGTGAAATCTCCCCAATGATTAACTGTTGATGGCCACAATCTTCTTGCTAGTAAATGAGAGTATCCTGCACATCTTTAAACACGGCATTTATGTCTTCCTTATCTGAGTTTCTGTTGGACTGAGATTGGGTCTGACAGATGTGCAAGAACTGACTTGAGACCTGATATTATTTGCACTGGTGGAGATGAATGAAAGCAACCATAGCCAGTGAGGGGAAAAAACAATACTACCCTTGATTGACTTGTGGTTTTGCACTGTATTTACAATCTATGGAGGATCGGAAATAGCACAACTGGGGACTCTTGTTAGTGCAGCGAGCAATGAACTGTCATTTGGAACTTGGCAGATATCCATTTTCTATATGTACAAGGGAGGAACATTTTGGGGCTAAATTATGCACTTTTTGTGACACTTTATTAACTAAAATCAATAATTGCATTATAGGCTGTTTATGGTATCATTTGGTCACGGGTGATATGAGTATCTTTTCTCCCCATGTTGCTTTAGTATAAGGTATTTGCAGTGCACCAAAGTTAATGTAAAGTTTCTATTTGTAGCCCTATGAAAAGGTTTTGTTTTTGGTTGCTGTTTTTTTTTTTTTGCTTCCATAAAAAACAGTTTTTTGTAAAATTTCAAGGTCTGCCAGGTAGTGATGGTAGCAAAGAACAAAATTAACTTGGAATTAGAAAGAAACAATTTATTTTAACTTTTTCAGTATCTTTTGTAGTGTTCCACAAGTTGTGTGCTGGCTGTAGTTCCTCAACTGTGTCCACTGGTAAACCTGCTGGGTCAAACAGCTCTTGGGAACTACTCCTGTCCTCAAGTAGTTTCAAGGACGAGTGAAACGCTTCTGCACATGCAGGGCTCGCATTAGTGATGCACCCAACGTCGGAACTACAGTAGTGCTGAAGAGCAGTTCTACATTATCTAGAGCACAGTTCCCCAACCCTGTCTTCAAGGCCCACCAACAGTACGTTTTGTAGAAACCACAAACATTCACAGGTGAGGTTATCAGTGTCTCAGCAGAGCTGATTAACTACCTCTGTGGATTTCTACAAAACATGCACTGTTCGGGGGCCTTGAGGACAAGGTTGGGGAACCACTGATCTAGAACCTTCCTTCTCCTTGGGTATCAAACCTAAAGTAAGTATCAAACCTGAAGTAAATTTCTCCTGTCAGGGTTGCTTTAACATTACCAAGGATAACAAACTGTTGCAAGAAGACAGAAGGCTCACATTATATGGCATCATGTTCAGTTAAATTAAAAAAAAAAACTTGAAAGAGATGTTAAAGTGAAACTCCAACCAAGAATTGAACTTTATCCCAATCAGTAGCTGATACCCCCTTTTACATGAGAAATATATTGCTTTTCACAAACAGACCATCAGGGGGCGCTGTATGACTGATTTTGTGCTGATACCCCTCCCACAAGAAGCTCTGGGACCTCGGTACTTTTGGTAGTTTGTTACAATGTAACAAGGTTCACAGACAGGAATTACCGGTAGCTGTTTACAGCTGTCTCTAACAGCCAAAACAGCTAGCAGCAGCTACATAACCTACCCACAGTAAAAATGTCACCATGTAATAAATGTCAGAATGTAAATCGGGGAGAGGAAAGATTTTACAATGAGCAAACACTGACTAAATCATTTATACATAATTATGGTAAAAATGAAGCACTTTTTTTTTATTACATTATTTTCACTGGAGTTCCTCTTTAACTCTTGTATGGCACTTTTCTCCTGTTGGACTCAAAGTGCTTCAGAGTTCCAAACCACTAAGATCACCCTTAGTAGGACTTCCTGGAGAATTACAGGGTCTTGCCCAAGGTCTCTTTACTGAATAGGCACAGGCTCCAGCCAGTATTCTAAATCCTCCTCCTATGTCAGAGGTAGTATTTCCAACCAGTACACTATCCAGCCACTCATGAAGTCAGCAATACGTGATAGAAAATGGAAACTGTATTGTGTGCGTGTGCATCAGGTGGGTATCCAGAAAGGCATATGCAATACAGAATTACGCTGTGAAGACATTGGATAGGATTCCTAATTTCTCTACTCTCAGTTGGGTTGAGTGGCGAATCGTGAGTTTGACTTAGGATCGGTACAACCGTTGAGTGTGTGAAAACATATGGACCTCTACCAACCCAAAGAAATTCTATGTGTGTCCCTCAATAATAAAGCCATGTTTCTTCTGTTCTTTGTACACTATGGCTCTCCAGCACGAGTCCTGAAAATTGCCTTACGTAGAGCTATGAGGAAGGAAAGACCAGACTTGCTCAAGACACAATGGTTTTAGCTGCATGACATTGGTCAGCCACATGTTGCTGAAGTTACATTGACACATGCTTTTTGCAAATCACCCACATTTCTGTAAAGATTTTGGAGGAACCAAAAAAAGCTGTGGTTTCCTAATGGTCGTAGAAGAACAAGAAACGGGCACCTCAGTGTCAAATGACCAAACATATATGCCAATAACCCGGATAGGGCTATAGCATAATAGGTAATACGGGTAAATCTCAGAAGATCTCATATATACACTACCATGCACCTTGTCAGCAAATTAAATAGCAGATTTGTATAGAGAACAACTGACTCTTGGGTGCATGCTAGAATATTTAATATAGAAAAATTGTTGTAATATACAAAAAACACACACATATACATATAATTAGAACACGTACTACATAACTGAATTAAAACTAGGACATAGGAGTCCTAAAAGGGCCAAACCCCCACAACCACATTGTACCCTTATGGAGGCTGCAGTCCTCCGCAAAAATAAAAATCAGACCACCTCTAGAGCAGCAAGGAGCAGTGCTCAATTCAAATTGTATGGATCTAAGAGTGTATGTCCAGTTCCTTAATTGGCCATCCTAGAGGAGCATATAGCAAATTCATAGAATGGATGGGTTGGACTCAATCGCAGTCCCAAGAATCATATATACCTCTTAGCTGATCAAAAATGCACTGTTCATGAGCCTGAAACATCTATCATCACCAGTATATGGGTTACATGGACTCAGTCGCGGTCCCCAGGATCACATAATCTGTAGTATACTGTGCATCCATTAATGAGTGGTAATGTGCGGCAAGGAGCATGTGCATCCAAAAGATAAGCTCAAGCGTAGCAGAGAAAGCAAGCAAGCGTGATGAAAGTAGCTGTCAAAGCTGTCCTTCAGTATGACATAGTGGCAAGCTTGTTAAACTTTATGCAAACGGAAGCTCATTCATGTCACAGCATAGGCCATATGCAGATATGAGATGCGATCAGCAGCAGGAATGCTATTGTAAAGTTCACGGGTGCATATTTACCACATCACTGGGTATGCAGGTTCAGATGGTGCTGGAGAGAATCCAGGCTGTGGGTAGATTTGCAAGGTAGCAAGCTCTGGGTGGTCCTGGTAGATGGTTATGGGTGGTGGGGATTGGTATCAGACGCTATGACATCTGACATGTTTCGCTGTCCGTCTGACAGCCTCTTCGGAGATTAGCGTCTATGTTGTAAGCGCCATGCCACAAGTGTTTTAGGCATCTGCCCCGGAGACGCCCACCTCCTTCCTTGCTGCTGCGGCCAATAGGAAGCGGCCCAGCGTGAGCGCTGAACTCCGCCCACCGCACGTCACACATGGCGGCGGAGGTGTGCGTGTCATGCGCTCCGCAGTGGGACGCAAACAGGAAGCGTCCCACTGACTGAGGGAGAGGAGTGCCGCCGAAGAGAGCCCAGAGCATCTATAGTGACATGGTAATTTCAGAAGTTACTACATTGTGCAAATTCTTCATAAATTCATACTCAAACTGGAGTCTAGTAATGATTGACAACTATATTGTGCAACCTTGTGCACATCTCGCTATATATATAGAAGAAAACATTAATCCATAAAAAATGCAAGAAGATGGTAGAACAGGCCTCGTCCACATTGTACACTAACAGGCATGAGCCTCGCAAAGGAATGTAAGTTTGCAAAACATCAACATAGTACTTGTGCAGATGTACGCACAAAGTGATATATTGAATAATGACACCCTTAGAGGGGTCATGATGAATGGTTCTAGGTAGTGTCCCCAAGGAAAGGGGGGAAAACAGGACAAACCAACAATGTGGAAGGCAGTCAGGAAATACAGACATGAAAGGGAAGGGAGGACCACTTTCAAAAGAGGGGGAGAGGGAGAGGGCAGGGTGGAAAGAGTTTCATACTCTAAAGCAGAATATTGAGTAAGGACTGAGAAAGACTAACTATACAGGGAGAAAAGCTCCAAAGTGCACTGCATCATTCAGGCCCCTCCCTCTAGTGGCATCCAAGGTGAAGATCCACCTCAATTCCATTTGTAAAAGAATTTTATCTACATTGCCACCTCTTTCATGTGGATGTACTCTGTCCAAACCTATAAAGCGGATGAAGTTCAGGTCCCCACCATGTGTCAAGTTAATATGTCTCGAAATGGGGGACCTGAAATTACATCCCCCAATGTCGCCAACATGTTCCTTAATGCGTTCCTTGAATGCCCTGTACGTTTTTCCGATGTAAAAACATCCACATCTGCATGTCAGTAAATAGACAACGCAGATGGTGTTACAATTCACAAAATGCCTCAGCTTCCAGGTGCGTCCATTGGGGAGTGTAGCCTCATCTCCCACCTGTAAGTATCTACAATATACGCATCCACCACAGCTATAGGTCCCCAAGACTGTGCAATGCTTAGAGGCTGCTCTAGAACGGAAGTGGCTGGTCGTCAGTGAGTCCCCTAAGGTTTTGGAGCGTTTGTAAGTCACTAGGGGTCTGGGAGGTACAAATTCCTGAACCGAGGGATCAGCGCAAAGTATGTGCCAGTGACGGCTCAAGATTTTATAGATTTGATTCTCCTGATCACAGTATCTGGTGATCAGGCGTACTTTCTTGTCATCCTCGATTCTTTTCTGCTTTCTATCTGACTGGCCCAGCAGTGTTAATCTATCGGTTGATTTAGCACGTTTATATGCTTTCTTCAACCATTTGTCCTTGTATCCTCTCTCGAGGAAACGTGCCCGGAGAGCTTTTGCCTCCTTTTCAAAGTCAGCTTCCTTGGAACAGTTTCTACGAATTCTAAGATACTGTCCAATCGGGATCCCGCGTACAGTGTGTTTAGGATGTTGGCTTTCTGCTCTTAGTAAAGAATTGGTAGCTGTCTCTTTACGAAATAATTGTGTGGATATATGTCCATCCATGTTTGCGCTGATCCTCAGGTCCAGGAAAGGTACCGATGTTGGGTCACAGTACATAGTGAATCTTAGGTTCAATTCATTCTCGTTGAGTCTCAATACAAACTCGTCAAGGAGATCTCTCCCCCCCGTCCAGAACATCAAGATATCGTCTATGTACCTGTGCCAAGAAACTATGTGGCACAGGTACATGACCAAGCTGTCACTGCCGAAAAGGCACCGCTCCCAGTCCCCCAGGTACAGGTTGGCGAACGACGGGGCACACGTAGTGCCCATCGCCGCCCCCTGCACCTGGAGGTAATGGGAGCCATCAAATAAAAACACATTATTGCTTAAGATGAAAGACAAAAGACTCAAAATGAACTGATTGTGTTCATATTCCGAAACATTAAGTTCAGACAGAAACTTGCCTACCGCAATGACTCCCTTATCTTGTGGTATGCTCGAATATAGAGCCTCCACGTCCAGGGTGACTAGCAGAGAGCCAGGGGGCAACTGTGAACCCTCCAAAATAGTAAGAAGGTGTGAGGTGTCCTTAACATATGACGGGAGACCCAGAACATGTGGCTGCAGATGTTGATCCACATAGATACTGGCTCTCTCAGTCAAGGCTCCACATCCTGACACTATTGGGCGTCCCGGGGGCTTGGCAGAATTCTTGTGAACCTTAGGCAAGGCATAAAAGGTGGGGGTAACTGGGTCTTTGACTTTAAGGAAGTCCGCTGTTTGTGGACTAATAACCCCAGTTTGGACAGCTGTGTCTATGATCATTTCCAGCGCCACCTGGTTCTCAATCACCCTGGATGGGGAGACCCTACGGTAGCACTCTCGCTGGCTCAGAATCCTGTGACACATGTACTTGTATTGCTCGGTCGACATAATTACAACGTTTCCCCCCTTGTCCGAGGGCTTGACCACTAAATTGGTCATGGTTGCGTAGTTACGTAAGGCGTTTTGTTCTTGAAGATTCAAATTTAAGGAGGGGCTGGGTTCCAGCCACACTTGTCGAATATCCTTTTCAATTAAATTAATAAACGTTTGAACCCCCGGACAAAGGGAGAAAGGCGGGAAAGAGGAAGATCTCTTCTTAAACTTGCTCCTATCTATAGCCGTTATGGGGGGAGTGGATGGATCGTCCGCTTGAATCCATCCAGCTTCATCCCCTAAATCAATTAAGGTCATCAAAGTCCTATAATCTTTGTTTGTCCACTCTCTCCACTCTTTAATTATCCCTCCCAGGGGGGCCTCCGTCTTCTTGCATGCAAATCATTAACCTATCAGGGGTTCCCTTGGAACCCGGTTTAGAAACACTTCTTAATAAAGGTCTCGGGTTTTGCCCGAATCGCACTTTAGATCGTTTTGAGTTTTTCAAAGATATTCATATATTTTGCCGGAACCTAGTGTTGAAAAGCTTACATAAAAAGAAGACGGAGGCCCCCCTGGGAGGGATAATTAAAGAGTGGAGAGAGTGGACAAACAAAGATTATAGGACTTTGATGACCTTAATTGATTTAGGGGATGAAGCTGGATGGATTCAAGCGGACGATCCATCCACTCCCCCCATAACGGCTATAGATAGGAGCAAGTTTAAGAAGAGATCTTCCTCTTTCCCGCCTTTCTCCCTTTGTCCGGGGGTTCAAACGTTTATTAATTTAATTGAAAAGGATATTCGACAAGTGTGGCTGGAACCCAGCCCCTCCTTAAATTTGAATCTTCAAGAACAAAACGCCTTACGTAACTACGCAACCATGACCAATTTAGTGGTCAAGCCCTCGGACAAGGGGGGAAACGTTGTAATTATGTCGACCGAGCAATACAAGTACATGTGTCACAGGATTCTGAGCCAGCGAGAGTGCTACCGTAGGGTCTCCCCGTCCAGGGTGATTGAGAACCAGGTGGCGCTGGAAATGATCATAGACACAGCTGTCCAAACTGGGGTTATTAGTCCACAAACAGCGGACTTCCTTAAAGTCAAAGACCCAGTTACCCCCACCTTTTATGCCTTGCCTAAGGTTCACAAGAATTCTGCCAAGCCCCCGGGACGCCTAATAGTGTCAGGATGTGGAGCCTTGACTGAGAGAGCCAGTATCTATGTGGATCAACATCTGCAGCCACATGTTCTGGGTCTCCCGTCATATGTTAAGGACACCTCACACCTTCTTACTATTTTGGAGGGTTCACAGTTGCCCCCTGGCTCTCTGCTAGTCACCCTGGACGTGGAGGCTCTATATTCGAGCATACCACAAGATAAGGGAGTCATTGCGGTAGGCAAGTTTCTGTCTGAACTTAATGTTTCGGAATATGAACACAATCAGTTCATTTTGAGTCTTTTGTCTTTCATCTTAAGCAATAATGTGTTTTTATTTGATGGCTCCCATTACCTCCAGGTGCAGGGGGCGGCGATGGGCACTACGTGTGCCCCGTCGTTCGCCAACCTGTACCTGGGGGACTGGGAGCGGTGCCTTTTCGGCAGTGACAGCTTGGTCATGTACCTGTGCCACATAGTTTCTTGGCACAGGTACATAGACGATATCTTGATGTTCTGGACGGGGGGGAGAGATCTCCTTGACGAGTTTGTATTGAGACTCAACGAGAATGAATTGAACCTAAGATTCACTATGTACTGTGACCCAACATCGGTACCTTTCCTGGACCTGAGGATCAGCGCAAACATGGATGGACATATATCCACACAATTATTTCGTAAAGAGACAGCTACCAATTCTTTACTAAGAGCAGAAAGCCAACATCCTAAACACACTGTACGCGGGATCCCGATTGGACAGTATCTTAGAATTCGTAGAAACTGTTCCAAGGAAGCTGACTTTGAAAAGGAGGCAAAAGCTCTCCGGGCACGTTTCCTCGAGAGAGGATACAAGGACAAATGGTTGAAGAAAGCATATAAACGTGCTAAATCAACCGATAGATTAACACTGCTGGGCCAGTCAGATAGAAAGCAGAAAAGAATCGAGGATGACAAGAAAGTACGCCTGATCACCAGATACTGTGATCAGGAGAATCAAATCTATAAAATCTTGAGCCGTCACTGGCACATACTTTGCGCTGATCCCTCGGTTCAGGAATTTGTACCTCCCAGACCCCTAGTGACTTACAAACGCTCCAAAACCTTAGGGGACTCACTGACGACCAGCCACTTCCGTTCTAGAGCAGCCTCTAAGCATTGCACAGTCTTGGGGACCTATAGCTGTGGTGGATGCGTATATTGTAGATACTTACAGGTGGGAGATGAGGCTACACTCCCCAATGGACGCACCTGGAAGCTGAGGCATTTTGTGAATTGTAACACCATCTGCGTTGTCTATTTACTGACATGCAGATGTGGATGTTTTTACATCGGAAAAACGTACAGGGCATTCAAGGAACGCATTAAGGAACATGTTGGCGACATTGGGGGATGTAATTTCAGGTCCCCCATTTCGAGACATATTAACTTGACACATGGTGGGGACCTGAACTTCATCCGCTTTATAGGTTTGGACAGAGTACATCCACATGAAAGAGGTGGCAATGTAGATAAAATTCTTTTACAAATGGAATTGAGGTGGATCTTCACCTTGGATGCCACTAGAGGGAGGGGCCTGAATGATGCAGTGCACTTTGGAGCTTTTCTCCCTGTATAGTTAGTCTTTCTCAGTCCTTACTCAATATTCTGCTTTAGAGTATGAAACTCTTTCCACCCTGCCCTCTCCCTCTCCCCCTCTTTTGAAAGTGGTCCTCCCTTCCCTTTCATGTCTGTATTTCCTGACTGCCTTCCACATTGTTGGTTTGTCCTGTTTTCCCCCCTTTCCTTGGGGACACTACCTAGAACCATTCATCATGACCCCTCTAAGGGTGTCATTATTCAATATATCACTTTGTGCGTACATCTGCACAAGTACTATGTTGATGTTTTGCAAACTTACATTCCTTTGCGAGGCTCATGCCTGTTAGTGTACAATGTGGACGAGGCCTGTTCTACCATCTTCTTGCATTTTTTATGGATTAATGTTTTCTTCTATATATATAGCGAGATGTGCACAAGGTTGCACAATATAGTTGTCAATCATTACTAGACTCCAGTTTGAGTATGAATTTATGAAGAATTTGCACAATGTAGTAACTTCTGAAATTACCATGTCACTATAGATGCTCTGGGCTCTCTTCGGCGGCACTCCTCTCCCTCAGTCAGTGGGACGCTTCCTGTTTGCGTCCCACTGCGGAGCGCATGACACGCACACCTCCGCCGCCATGTGTGACGTGCGGTGGGCGGAGTTCAGCGCTCACGCTGGGCCGCTTCCTATTGGCCGCAGCAGCAAGGAAGGAGGTGGGCGTCTCCGGGGCAGATGCCTAAAACACTTGTGGCATGGCGCTTACAACATAGACGCTAATCTCCGAAGAGGCTGTCAGACGGACAGCGAAACATGTCAGATGTCATAGCGTCTGATACCAATCCCCACCACCCATAACCATCTACCAGGACCACCCAGAGCTTGCTACCTTGCAAATCTACCCACAGCCTGGATTCTCTCCAGCACCATCTGAACCTGCATACCCAGTGATGTGGTAAATATGCACCCGTGAACTTTACAATAGCATTCCTGCTGCTGATCGCATCTCATATCTGCATATGGCCTATGCTGTGACATGAATGAGCTTCCGTTTGCATAAAGTTTAACAAGCTTGCCACTATGTCATACTGAAGGACAGCTTTGACAGCTACTTTCATCACGCTTGCTTGCTTTCTCTGCTACGCTTGAGCTTATCTTTTGGATGCACATGCTCCTTGCCGCACATTACCACTCATTAATGGATGCACAGTATACTACAGATTATGTGATCCTGGGGACCGCGACTGAGTCCATGTAACCCATATACTGGTGATGATAGATGTTTCAGGCTCATGAACAGTGCATTTTTGATCAGCTAAGAGGTATATATGATTCTTGGGACTGCGATTGAGTCCAACCCATCCATTCTATGAATTTGCTATATGCTCCTCTAGGATGGCCAATTAAGGAACTGGACATACACTCTTAGATCCATACAATTTGAATTGAGCACTGCTCCTTGCTGCTCTAGAGGTGGTCTGATTTTTATTTTTGCGGAGGACTGCAGCCTCCATAAGGGTACAATGTGGTTGTGGGGGTTTGGCCCTTTTAGGACTCCTATGTCCTAGTTTTAATTCAGTTATGTAGTACGTGTTCTAATTATATGTATATGTGTGTGTTTTTTGTATATTACAACAATTTTTCTATATTAAATATTCTAGCATGCACCCAAGAGTCAGTTGTTCTCTATACAAATCTGCTGTTTCCTAATGGTCATTGGCTGTGTGTGAAGCTATAACATCATTACATATCATCGTTCTCTATGACAAATATTTTGGTAAGCCATGCTGTATTATACTAACTGACCCGCGACTGCTCTAAAGCTATGGGCAATAGGTTGCTCTGCAATAGTTTCCTGGTCTTCCTGCCTGGAAGTAGTGGATAGGATTGATCATTCCCATCAACCTGACAAACTTGTAGGGAGTTGTATATTGTAGTGAAACTAGAGACCTTATAGAGAATATCTGAAACAGTACTTGTGCAGACCGCTTGGTAATCACTGAGGCTATGACATGAACCATGAGAATTCTAGGATGTTCTCAGGGTCAGATTTACCATAAGGCACTGTAGGCACGTGTCTACAGGCGCCTTATGGTGGAAAGGTGGCTCATTCCCCTCCCCAAGCGCCTCCCTCCCTCCATACCTATACAGAGTCCAGAGCAAAGCGTAAATGAGAGGCTACTCATCCTGCTCTCGACAATCCACTGAGGAGATCTCCCTTTGGTCAGGGGCACCTCTAGCTACTTAATTCTGAGCGTGCTTCTGGCTACCTAGTGCTAAGAGACAAATGCAGCTACCAATGACAGGCAAGGGAGAAGTGACAGCTGGAACAGCCAGCACACTTGCGGTGCATTTTGGAGGGGTTTGTAGGTTCATGGAGGGCGGAGTCTAGGGTGCCAGGACTTCTGTGACTATAGGCTCCTGTGATGTAAATCCGGGCCTGGATGTTCTATGCACCAAACCTTATACTATGGCCATGGCTTCCAACAAGTTTGCTGTGAGTTTTTACCAGTATTAGATATGCTGACATCAAACTAACAAACGTTGATTCAGGTAATACCTTTAATGTGGTTTGCCTTCTTAAAACAGAAAGTATTTGTGATAATTCATCTTTAAGTGAGGGACTGTGGTCTCCCACAATGCATCACTGCTGACTATGTAAATTGTCTCTTAATGCCACTGAAGCCAGGCTTACCTCGAGAACTGCTGTTATATAGCAAGCCTATAACTTATAAAATTGACAGAGCCACATCAACCCAACATGCAGACAGCCTGTTTCTGACTGTTGGTCAAGTCCGAAACAGGCTGTCACTTAAATCTGAAATATCACAAATACTTTCTGCTTTAACCACTTGAGGACCGTGGGCTTTACCCCCCTTAAAGCGGAATATAACCCTGCATTTCAACTTTGCTCTAAAACATTATTTACAGTATATTATATGCAACCAGCATTTTTTTTTTACTAGACCAGCATTGGAAGGGTTACACAGGGCTTTAAAGTTCCTTTAGATTTCTGCAGACGCATCCGAAGCTGAAAAGAGATACATTTTGTTTACAGAAATGTATCTAAGTGTTGAATGACTCATCTCTCTGACTGAGAAGGAGCTTGGAGGACTGCCAAAGAGTGTGTAACTGTTTATCAATAGATACATAGAATGTAACAATCTGAACTTCTGCATATCTCTCCACGGAACTTGAAACGTCTGTGTTTAACCCTTCCAATGCTGGTCTAGTAAAAAAAAAAATGCTTTTTGCATATAATATGCTGTAAATAATATTTTAGAGCAAAGTTGAAATGCAGGGTTATATTCCGCTTTAAGGACCGGCCACTTTTTTTCCATTCAGACCACTGCAGCTTTGACGGTTTATTGCTCGCTCATACAACCTACCACCTAAATGAATTTTGGCTCCTTTTCTTGTCACTAATAAAGCTTTCTTTTGGTGCTATTTGATTGCTCCTGCGATTTTTACTTTTTATTATATTCATCAAAAAAGACATGAATTTTGCCAAAAAAATGATTTTTTTAACTTTCTGTGCTGACATTTTTCAAATAAAGTAAAATTTCTGTATACATGCAGCGCGAAAAATGTGGACAAACATGTTTTTGATAAAAAAAAAAAAAACATTCAGTGTATATTTATTGGTTTGGGTAAAAGTTATAGCGTTTACAAGCTATGGTGCAAAAAGTGAATTTTCCCATTTTCAAGCATTTATGACTTTTCTGACCACCTGACATGTTTCATGAGGGGCTAGAATTCCAGAATAGTATAAATACCCCCCAAATGACCCCATTTTGGAAAGAAGACATCCCAAAGTATTCACTGAGACGCATAGTGAGTTCATAGAAGATATTAATTTTTGTCACAAGTAAGCGGAAAATGACACTTTGTGACAAAAAAAAAAAAAAAAAAGTTTCCATTTCTTCTAACTTGCGACAAAAAAAAATGAAATCTGCCATGGACTCACCATGCCCCTCTCTGAATACCTTGAAGTGTCTACGTTCCAAAATGGGGTCATTTGTGGGGTGTGTTTACTGTCCTCACATTTTGGGGGGTGCTAATTTGTAAGCACCCCTGTAAAGCCTAAAGGTGCTCATTGGACTTTGGGCCCCTTAGCGCAGTTAGGCTGCAAAAAAGTGCCACACATGTGGTATTGCCGTACTCAGGAGAAGTAGTATAATGTGTTTTGGGGTGTATTTTTACACATACCAATGCTGGGTGGGAGAAATATTTCTGTAAATGACAATTTTTTAATTTTTTTTACACACAATTGTCCATTTACAGAGATCTTTCTCCCACTCAGCATGGGTATGTGTAAAAATACACCCCAAAACACATTATACTACTTCTCCTGAGTACGGCAATACCACATATGTGGCACTTTTTTGCAGCCTAACTGCGCTAAGGGGCCCAAAGTCCAATGAGTACCTTTAGGATTTCACAGGTCATTTTAAGAAATTTCGTTTCAAGACTACTCCTCACGGTTTAGGGCCCCTAAAATGCCAGGACAGTATAGGAACCCCACAAATGACCCCATTTTAGAAAGAAGACACCCCAAGGTATTCTGTTAGTAGTACGGTGAGTTCATAGAAGATTTTATTTCTTGTCACAAGTTAGCGGAAAATGACACTTTGTGAAAAAAAAACAATAAAAACCAATTTCCGCTAACTTGTGACAAAAAATAAAATCTTCTATGAACTCACCGTACTACTAACAGAATACCTTGGGGTGTCTTCTTTCTAAAATGGAGTCATTTGTGGGGTTCCTATACTGTCCTGGCATTTTAGGGGCCCTAAACCGTGAGGAGTAGTCTTGAAACAAAATTTCTCAAAATGACCTGTGAAATCCTAAAGGTACTCATTGGACTTTGGGTCCCTTAGCGCAGTTAGAGTGCAAAAAAGTGCCACACATGTGGTATCGCCGTACTCAGGAGAAGTAGCACAATGTGTTTTGGGGTGTATTTTTACACATACCCATGCTGGCTGGGAGAAATAACTCTGTAAATGGACAATTGTGTGTAAAAAAATCAAAAAATTGTCATTTACAGAGGTATTTCTCCCACCCAGCATGGGTATGTGTAAAAATACACCCCAAAACACATTATACTACTTCTCCCGAGTACGGCGATACCACATGATTGGCACTTTTTTGCAGCCTAACTGCGCTAAGGGGCCCAAAGTCCAATGAGTACCTTTAGGATTTCACAGGTCATTTTTGTTTCAAGACTACTCCTCATGGTTTAGGGCCCCTAAAATGCCAGGGCAGTATAGGAACCCCACTAATGACCCCATTTTAGAAAGAAGACACCCCAAGGAATTCCGTTAGGAGTATGGTGAGTTCATAGAAGTTTTTATTTTTTGTCACAAGTTAGCTGAAATTGATTTTAATTGTTTTTTTTTTTTCACAAAGTGTCATTTTCCGCTAACTTGTGACAAAAAATAAAATCTTCTATGAACTCACCATACTCCTAACGGAATACGTTTGGGTGTCTTCTTTTTAGAATGGGGTCATTTGTGGGGTTCCTATACTGCCCTGGCATTTTAGGGGCCCTAAACCGTGAGGAGTAGTCTTGAAACCAAATATCGCAAAATGACCTGTGAAATCCTAAAGGTACTCATTGGACTTTGGGCCCCTTAGCGTACTTAGGGTGTAAAAAAGTGCCACATATGTGGTACCGCCGTACTCAGGAGAAGTAGTATAATGTGTTTTGGGGTGTATTTTTACACATACCCATGCTGGGTGGAAGAAATATGTCTGTAAATGACAATTGTTTGATTTTTTTTACACACAATTGTCCATTTACAGAGAGATTTCTCCCACCCAGCATGGGTATGTGTAAAAATACACCCCAAAACACATTATACTACTTCTCCTGAGTACGGTGATACCACATGTGTGACACTTTTTTGCAGCCTAGGTGCGCTTAGGGGCCCAACGTCCTAATCACAGGTCATTTTGAGGCATTTGTTTTCTAGACTACTCCTCACGGTTTAGGGCCCCTAAAATGCCAGGGCAGTATAGGAACCCCACAAGTGACCCCATTTTAGAAAGAAGACACCCCAAGGTATTCCATTAGGTGTATGGCGAGTTCATAGATTTTATTTTTTGTCACAAGTTAGTGAAAAATGACACTTTGTGAAAAAAAAAATCAATTTTGACAAAAAATAAAATCTTCTATGAACTCGTCATACACCTAACAGAATACATTGGGGTGTCTTTTTTCTAAAATGGGGTCAGTTTGTGGGGTTCCTATACCGCCCTGGCATTTTACGGGCCCAAAACCGTGAGTAGTCTGGAAACCAAATGTCTAAAAATGACTGTTCAGGGGTATAAGCATCTGCAAATTTTGATGACAGGTGGTCTATGAGGGGGCGAATTTTGTGGAACCGGTCATATGCAGGGTGGCGTTTTAGATGACAGGTTGTATTGGGCCTGATCTGATGGATAGGAGTGCTAGGGGGGTGACAGGAGGTGATTGATGGGTGTCTCAGGGGGTGGTTAGAGGGGAAAATAGATGCAATCAATGCACTGGGGAGGTGATCGGAAGGGGGTCTGAGGGGGATCTGAGGGTTTGGCCGAGTGATCAGGAGCCCACACGGGGCAAATTAGGGCCTGATCTGATGGGTAGGTGTGCTAGGGGGTGACAGGAGGTGATTGATGGGTGTCTCAAGGTGTGATTAGAGGGGGGAATAGATGCAAGCAATGCACTGGCGAGGTGATCAGGGCTGGGGCCTGAGGGCATTCTGAGGGTGTGGGCGGGTGATTGAGTGCCCTAGGGGCAGATAGGGGTCTAATCTGATAGGTAGCAGTGACAGGGAGTGATTGATGGGTAATTAGTGGGTGTTTAGGGTAGAGAACAGATATAAACACTGCACTTGGGAGGTGATCTGACGTCGGATCTGCGGGCGAACTATTGGTGTGGGTGGGTGATCAGATTGCCCGCAAGGGGCAGGTTAGGGGCTGATTGATGAGTGGCAGTGACAGGGGGTGATTGATGGGTGGCAGTGCCAGGGGGTGATTGATGGGTGGCAGTGACAGGGGGTGATTGTGTGATTGACAGGTGATTGACAGGTGATCAGTGGGTTATTACAGGGAAGAACAGATGTAACTAATGCACTGGCGAATTGATAAGGGGGGGTCTGAGGGCAATCTGAGCGTGTAGGCGGGTGATTGGGTGCCCACAAGGGGCAGATTAGGGTTTGATCTGATGGGTAACAGTGACAGGTGGTGATAAGGGGTGATTGATGGGTAATTAGTGGGTGTTTAGGGTAGAAAGCAGATGTAAACACTGCACTTGGGAGGTGATCTGACGTCGGATCTGCGGGCGATCTATTGGTGTGGGTGGGTGATCGGATTGCCCGCAAGGGGCAGGTTAGGGGCAGATTGATGGGTGGCAGTGCTAGGGGGTGATTGATGGGTGGCAGTGACAGGGGGTGATTGATGGGTGGCAGTGACAGGGGGTGATTGTGTGATTGACAGGTGATTGACAGGTGATCAGTGGGTTATTACAGGGAAGCACAGATGTAAATATTGCACTGGCGAATTAATAAGGGGGGGTCTGAGGGCAATCTGAGCGTGTAGGCGGGTGATTGGGTGCCCGCAAGGGGCAGATTAGGGTCTGATCTGATGGGTAACAGTGACAGGTGGTGATAGGGGGTGATTGATGGGTAATTAGTGGGTGTTTAGGGTAGATAACAGATGTAAACACTACACTTGGGAGGTGATCTGACGTCGGATCTGCGGGCGATCTATTGGTGTGGGTGGGTGATCAGATTGCCCGCAAGGGGCAGGTTAGGGGCTGATTGATGGGAGGCAGTGACAGGGGGTGATTGATGGGTGATTGATGGGTGATTGACAGGTGATTGACAGGTGATTGACAGGTGATCAGGGGGATAGATGCATACAGTACACAGGGAGGGGGGGGGTCTGGGGAGAATCTGAGGGGTGGGGGGGGGGGGTGATCAGGAGGGGGCAGGGGACAGGGGGGGGGATAAAAAAAAATAGCGTTTACAGATAGTGACAGGGAGTGATTGATGGGTGATTAGGGGGGGTGATTGGGTGCAAACAGGGGTCTGGGGGGTGGGCAGGGGGGGGTCTGAGGGGTGCTGTGGGCGATCTGGGGCAGGGGGGGGAGAAATCAGTGTGCTTGGGTGCGACATAGGGTGGCTGCAGCCTGCCCTGGTGGTCCCTCGGACATTGGGACCACCAGGGCAGGAGGCAGCCTGTATAATACACTTTGTAAACATTACAAAGTGTATTATACACTTTGTATGCGGCGATCGCGGGGTTAACATCCCGCCGGCGCGATGTTGCGGCGGGTGAGCGGTGACAGGCGCCGGCGGAGGATCGCGTCACGGATGACGCGATCGCTCCGCCCATGCCCTTACAAGGACCGCCGCCTTTGGGCATGAGCTAGTCCTTGCGGGCTCCACTTCCCGGCCGCCCCTGTGCGTTAGGCGGTCGGGAAGTGGTTAACCTCCCTGGCGGACAATTTTTTTTTTTCAAATGGGCAAAAATCCTTTTTTTTTTTCCTTTTTTTTTTTGTTTCATGTAAAGCTACCAGAGTGGTAGCTACATGAAACACCACTAGAGGGCGCATGTGTCCCTCTAGTGCGATTGTCGCCGGCACTAATAGCAAACAGGGGAGCGCGTATATAACACGTTCCCCTGTTTGGCTTCTCCTGTCGCCATGGCGACGATCGGAATAACGTCATGGACGTCAGCCGACGTCCTGACGTCAGGCGCACCCGATCCAGCCCATAGCGCTGCCCGGAACTCATTGGTCCGGGCAGCGCAGGGCTCTGGTGGGGGGGGGGGCCCACTTTCGCCGCTGCGTGCGGGCGATCGCTGCAGAGCGGCGGCGATCAAGCTGTGCGCACGGCTAGCAAAGTGCTGGCTGCGCGCACAGCACTTTGAATAGGGCGAATCGCCCCAATAGAGCCGGAGAAATCCTCCTGCGCGGCATAGCCCGAGCTCAGCTCAGGCTTACCGCCAGGGAGGTTAAGAAGGCAAACTACACTGAGCTTTGGCTTTTAGTAGGAGGGTTTTTCCGTCTCTTTTACTCCCCTATACCCAGGGCCGGATTTACCATAAAGCATTGTAGGCACGTGCCTACAGGCGCCGTACGATGGAAAGGTGGCTCACTCCTCTCCCCAAGTGCCTCTCTATTTCCCTATCAAGAGTCCTGATGAGATTGTAAATGAAAGGTTACTCACCCTACTCTTGGCATTCAACAGGAGCACCAATGGGAATGGGAAACTGACGAGCTCTCTCTTTAGTCAGGGGCACCTCTAGTTAGTATTGAGGCACCTCTAACTACCTAATACTTGGGGGCACCTCTAGCTACTTAATATTGAGGGTACTTCTGGCTACCTAATACTAAGGGGCACCTGTAGCTACCTATGACTGGCAAGGGAAGTGAGAGACAGTGCAGTCTGGCGGGGGTTTGTAGGTTCATGGAGGGTGAAGCCTAAGGTGCCAGTACATCTGCGCCTATAGGCTCTTGTGAGGTAAATCCGGGCCTGTCTATACCATAGCCACAACACAGCACAACGTTTCAGCACTTGATAAAAGCCTGCGTGTCGAAACGTTGTGCTGTGTTGTGGATATGGTACTAATTAATTAAGCTATTATTGCGAAATCTAGGTGGAGACCTAGTCCTTTTTTCTCTGTTGCTGTATATGTCTGCACCGTTTAGGATGCAGGTTCTGGCTGGTCGACTCCCTGGTTGTGGAATTATCGTTAGAAGTTTGAGGAATTGGGCACCTTTTCAATTTCATGGAGATGGTAATTTATAGACAGTCCATACTGTAAAGTGTAACTGAACAGAACAGTGGTGCAGTGGATAGCTCCAGTGTCAAATCTGGGCTGGGACACTATCTGCACAAAGTTTGTACTATATGCCCTTCCTATGTTTAAGTGGGTTTCCCCTGAGCACTCCAGTTTCCTTCAACATTTCAAAAACACACAGATAACTGGCGTCCCCAAAATTGGCCTTAGGCTAGGATGGAATAATGACTATGGGAGGGTATAATAGTTCGGGAGTTCCTCTGAGGGACAGTTTGTGACATGACAAATACCACATATATACTCTTAGCGCCTCTAGGCAACCTTCTTGCTCCTCTTCCATGTACAGCAGTGTCCCCCATCCCATGTGCAGCCCTCTCATCCATATATAATGCCCATGAACAGCAGCCCCTCTCCTCCTTCATATACAGCTCTTTTAAGCAGCAGCACCCCTCTTCCATGTGTTGTTCCCCATCTGCAGCCTCCTCCTCCATATGCAGCAACCCCTATGCTATGTCCAGCCACTCCCTTGGGCTGCAGCCGCCCAAGGCTCTGGCCTATGTGACCTTCCCAGAAATCCAGCCTTGGACATGACTATGTACTCTGTAGCGCTGCAGAAGATATCTGTGCTGTATAAATACACAGTAACTATAAAGTTATCCAAGTGTGCATAGCAGAACATGCAGCGGCAGAACTTTCCCTAGCTATTACCTGCCAAAAAGGTAAGAAGCTAAAACAAATTATAGATGCAGATGCACTCAATTTTTCATTGGCTGAATTTCAAGTGGAGGAGCTGTCCATGCTTGCCTGTGTATCTCCATAGTGATGACTGTGGAGGAATGTATGGCTGCGGGGTGTGAAGCCAAACAGGGAACATTTCGACACAGTGACGGGCAACCATGTGGCTGCTGTGTCATATTTTCTTGTCCTGTTTGGTTCAGTGCACTTCTCTGCCCATTATGCACTTCTGTGTAAAGTAATCCTTCCTTTATTCTCTCACTCCCCCACACATCGGCTCATTAAAAGAGACTTTATAATGGGGCCATTCAGTCTGAATGGCGCTGCGGACACTAGTTAGCCTTAAAGTGGTTAAATAGATGACTGGGGAGCTCTGTTATTTAATGTTATGTGCTGGTGTGCAGTATACAGCTTACTGCCATATCTGTGAGCGGTTTATTTTGTCACAGCACGGAAGTTATTAAACTGGGAATGTTTAGCTTCGGGACATTGCTATGCAGTGTTGTTTTAAGCGATAGTTTCATCATACCTCCATACTCATTCATATAGCTATAATAAATCTTCACATCAAACACCCTCTACCCAATGCAAATCCTTAACCCTCTCCAAAATTCTGACATAACACTCAATCAAAGTGAATTTTCCTACTTTTTATTATCCATTCAAGAGAACCCGAGGTGTGTTTAAAGAATGTTATCTGCATACAGAGGCTGGATCTGCCTATACAGCCCAGCCTCTGTTGCTATCCCAAACCCCACTAAGGTCCCCCTGCACTCTGCAATCCCTCATAAATTGACAGCCATGCTGTGAGGCTGTGTTTACATCTGTAGTGTCAGTCTCAGCTGCTCCCCCGCCTCCTGCATAGCTCCGGTCCCTGCCCCCGTCCCTTCCCTCCAATCAGCAGGGAGGGAAGGGATGCAGAAGGGGACTGAAGTTCTGCAGGAGGCGGGGAGAGCAGCAGACTGACACTATAGAGATAAACACAGCCAGCTCTGACAAGCTGTTTGTCAGCAGCGTGGCTGTGATTTATGGAGGGATTGCAGAGTGCAGGGGGACCTTAGGGGGGTTTGGGATAGCAACAGAGGCTGGGCTGTATAGGCAGATCCAGCCTCTGTATGCAGATAATATTCTTCAAACCCACCTCGGGTTCTCTTTCAGTTACCATATTTGCTTTTGTGCACAAATAATATTGTCAATTGTTTGCAAATTCCCAAAGTGCAGTTTATCTGCTCTGAAAGCTGCCATTGCATTTTATTGCATAGCTGCTGTATCTATAAATTAAAATCTATCTAGTTATCACTTCTCAGCTCTTTCTGCTTCTTAGCCCAGTACAGCTCAGTTTTGGCAGTTTGCTTTTGTTTACTAAATTAATCTGACATAGGAATGTAAACAAAAGATAATGTTATCACCTCTCTCCACTGAAGAGCAGTGCTGTGTTTAACTGTTTGAATGCTGTTCTGCTACAATGTTTTTGTGGTAGTAGATTTTATGCTGTAAATAATCTTTTAGAACAAAGAGGAAATTATTAGTTTGATACCACTTTAATGTTATCCCCCTATTGATGCCTAACCTTTTGATGCTTAACCTCCCCAGCGCCTCCTCTTAACGGTAACCCCTTCCTTACAACAAACCCTAATCTCTCCCTAGGCTTAAAATCCCTTACTGACCTCTAGCCCTCACCCCGCCCTAATGTTAAATCCTTCCTAATGTCCAACCACAGCCTCTGTGCTAAGCCCCTTTCTAATCCTAATAACTAACGGTGCCCACTAATGGTACAATTTTTAGCAAAGAATCACTCCCTTCATCAGATAAAAGTGATTGGAAATAAAATGTCTTAATACATTAATTATTTCATCATCAACTAACCAATCTTTAGTTTCTATCCATCACAACTGATTATAAAGACAGTTTTTCCAATTCACTAAATTATCATTGAACGATCACCTTTAAGGTGGCCACACACCATACAATTTTTTAAATATCTGTTCAATTTAAGAATTGCAATCAATGTTTCTGACTGATTGTAACATTTTAAAAATATGACCAATGTACCACACACGTATGTTCAATTTTTTCCTCAATTATGATAAAAATGATTGGAAACTCAGAGAAAATTGCTAGGGTGTGTATATTAATACATTAACAATCCAACACACACCATACAATCTGTAGTAGAAATTGAAGAGAAATATCTGGCATTCCGGATCGATTTAAATCGAAAAAAACGGGAAATCTGATCGGATTTTTTAGTCGAATGAAAAAAAAGCTTTCGATTTTTTCGAGAGATACGATCGTTTTTATCGAATTACTGTAAAATCGGATCATTTTATTGTATCGTGTGTGGCCACCTTTAGAATCCTTCTCAGTTGATTTGGGACATCAACGAGGTTTATTTTCTGCCAATCAGTTTGCACATATCCGATCTCTCAGCCGATTCTTTCTGAAAATTGTACTGTTAATATGCACCTTTACGGCACTCACTAATGGGACGAACCCATGAACAATCAAACGTACAATCGATCGGATTGGGTATTGTCAAAGTAGAGATCAATGACAAAAGATTGTTCTATCAATCTGAATTTCGATATAAATCTTTTAGTTTGATCGGATCATTTCCCCCTCCATTTGTGCGCTCGTTCAATTGTTTCTCATCGATCACAACCATCGGTTTGAATAGTCGACCAATTTTTGACATGCATCAACATTACCCAGTAGCAATAAAGTTACATGGGGCGCCTGTCCACCACCTGTGCTGAGCGTTGGTAAGCGCCCAGCCGGTGGACAGGAGCAACTGACAGGCAATGAATGCACTACCTTCAGCTGTCTGTGGAAAAGAGGTCTAAGATAGGGACCATTGGATTAGCTCTTCCAAAGATTGATAGTAGGCCCTATTTACACTTAAAGGAATTCTATCGATTGAAACGACTTTTTTTTTTAATACTCTATATTAGTGTACACATTACCACTAGTGCTAGGGGCACTTTATTTATTCACCCAGGTCTCTCTCTCACTATCCCTGCTTAAAAATTCATTTCTCACACAGCTCATAGTAGTTTGGGTCACCCTGAGCTGCTGGTTACTCTGTCACACACAGCATGCAGCAGACATGAGGAGAAATAGGCTGATCTGAGGCGGTAATAGGTAACTAAATGAGCTGTAATATTGCTGGAATATAACAAGCTCTAACACTAGTCTGTGTTTACACTCAGGCAGGGAACACACTACATGCGTTTCTGCGCGTTTTGCCGCGAACGGCAAAACGCGCACGATTTTAGAGGCTATTGAAAATAATAGCCTAGTTCGGGAAACGCTGCGCCGCATGCGTTTGTGCGCGTTTGCGTTCGCGTTTTTTTCCGCGTTTTGTAGCCGCACAGTTTTCTGCTTTTTTCTGCACATTGCATGACACTACATGCCATGCAAACGCAGAAACGCACGCGGAAAAACGCACGCGCTAGACGCGACCGCAAAACCCGACGGAAACCTGGGAAACGCAGGGGAAAACGGCCCTGCAAGTGTGTTCCCTGCCTCAGACTGGCTGCCTGCTTGAGGTGATTCACTCCAGGCTGCATCCACTTTACAAGCTGCTGAGAGGGGCAGACCACTGTCTACAATCAGCATTATTAGTATCTTTATCAGTCAAGAGAAGCAAAGATAATAAACACACATTGCTAGAATCTTTAACCCCTTACCATCATATCAATAAGATTCTTTCAGCAAGGTGATCATTAAACTATAAACTGAGGAGTTGATAGCAACTCCCCTGTGCAGAGACATGGTCTAGCCCTCTGGGAGCCCTCAGTATTAGATACATTTGTATATCCAACACTGACGCCAAAACTGACTGAGGAATTTACAGCTGAGAGGAACAGCTGTGTGAGGAATCAAATTGCTCCTAGTACTTGCCCTAATGTGTGCTACAACATACAGCATTTCAAAATAAATGCATACATCGATAGTATTCCTTTAATCAGTTAATACGCGTTTTTTTTTCTTCTCCATAGCAGTGCATTATGAAAAAGCTTTCAGTTAAAAAGCTCATAGAGTGAACTGAGCCATTGGGAAACTTGGGCATTACTTTGAAAATAATTTGTCATTTGAGTTATAACTGAGAGCAACTGATTAAGTGTAAATGGGGCCTTAGCACATATGATTTAAAGAGAAACCGTTACCAAGAATTGAACTTCATCCCAATTAGTAGCTGATACCCCCTTTCCCACAAGAAATCTATTCCTTTTTTCAAACAGATCATCAGGGGGCTCTGTATGGCTGATATTGTGGTGAAAACCCTTCCACAGTGTGATGTCAGGACCAAGGTCCTGACATCACACTGTGGGAGCCTTGTTGCATTGTGGGAAATAGCAGCTGTTTAAAACTGTTTCCAACTGCCAAAAAAGCAGGCAGCTTCTCCTTCCACTGACATCACCTGCCAGCAGCAAAAATGTCACCATGTGATAAAGGTCAGAATGTATATCAGGGAGAGGAAAGATTGTTAAATGGGCAAACACTGACTAAATCATTTATACAAAATTATTGTAAAAATTAAGCACTGTTTTTATTACATTATTCTTACTGGAGTTCCTCTTTATAGGAGCACTGTACATTTGATCCAGAGTAAAATAAACTATAAACTGATTTTCTTTACTACGCCCCTTTTAAAAGATGGTACAAATCTGACAGACTTACAGGTTTTGGACTAGTCCATCTCCTCATGGGGTATTCTCATTGTTTTCTTTTTTTTTTCAAAAGCATTTCCTGAATGGCAGTTGCTCCGTCCGACTGCCAAAATAGTGCACAAGTGAGTAGCGAGGATGGCATCTTTGTATAGAGCCTTTACAGGAAGTGCTGTTGTAAAGAATAAAGTAAATACAGAGCCATGAGGAAATGGACTAGTCCAAAACCTGTCAGATTTGTCAAATGTTTACTGATTAATATAAGCAACAGCAACATACTGTAGAAAAAAAGTAATTTACAGTGCATTTTTACTCTAGGAGAAATGTACTTATACATTTGTATTTTAAATTTTACATTTTTGGGTGATAGCGGTCCTTTAAAATACTGTTTAAGAAGATCTACTCTTGTTCCAGATAAACTATACATTCTATACATACCCATATGTTTCCTTGTTTTGTGTTATTATGTGGGAATCTGCACTGCAGTGTAATGCCAAGACGGGCCCTATCGCTGTTATAATAACTTCCTGGACTTCCTTTGTGGATCTGACGAGAACTGTTTGTTCCCATTTATCAAGCACTAAACTTTCCTGAGAAGAAGAGGAGTCTCTCTAGGTCTTCTGTAGCATGGCAGCAATCATTCACCACCAGTATTGGGAGAAATGTGCTGAAAGAATTTCACTCAGTAGGGCAACTACAAGGTGTGCCTCTGTTGTGTAAAAGCAATAATATATTCCTGTGTAATGTCTGATTGCGCTGCCCGGAAGCTCCTTTCCACACTGAGTAGCACGCATGCTCAGTGTGAAGTTAATGATGCTGCTGGAGATAAAATACGAAATATCTACGCTCCCACACCTCTTACACTCCCCAAATTTTCAGGGTAGGGAGGGGACCCCCCGAACGACCTCTATGCCAAATTGCAGCCCCCGAGACCCACTGGTTCAGGAGATAGATTAGAGAAATCTATCTTGGGAACCAGCAGGTCTCGGGGGCTGCAATTTGGCGTAGAGGTCGTTCGGGGGGTCCTCTCCCTACCCTGAAAATTTGGGGAGTGTAAGAGGTGTGGGAGCGGAGATATTTAGTATTTTAACTCCAGCAGCATCATTCTATAGGAAATGTGGCCGCGCAGTCTCCTACTGCGCATGCGAGGCAGCGCAAATCTACAGGCAGCGTAATCAGACACAACACCTGCCCTGAATTAAAGGACACCTAAACTGAGAGGGATATAGAGGCTGCCTTGTGTATTTCCTGCTAAAGAATACCAGTTGTCTCTTGTTAAAGAATACCAGTTGTTGCTGATCTGTTTGCCTACAGTAATGCCTTGTTGCATTATGGGAAATAACAGCTGTTTTCAACTGCCAAGCAACCAGTATCTCCTTCTGTGCATATATCTATCTATTAAAAAAAACCACAACAACCTTTTAGCCTATAGCAGAGTAGTGGGTGTGGTTATAAATTATTGTAGTTGGTGCTGTCTATTCTTTTCATGTCTGCCAGTAGTAAAGATGATTACTTGCAAGCAAACAAATTACACGGCAACTATGAATAATTTCTTAACCATTTCGGGACCGGCCGCCTAACCCCCCTTAAGGACCAGGCATTTTGCGGCAGAGGGAGGGGGGGGGGTGCGCACGTTTGGGGGGGAGGGGTCAGTCGGCCGGATCTCCTCTGTGGCTGGCTGGGCAGTGTTCCCCCATGGTGGCAAGTGTCCCCCCTTACGCCAGCAGCAATCACTCACCTTCCAGGCTCCAGCAATGAGCCGCAGTAGCCCTCTCTTGTCTGGCCGGCATCTCTGCTCCTAATGCCGCCCAGTTCCGGGTCGCGGCTTGATGGCGTCATCAAGCCGGGACCTGGAACTGAGCGGCATTAGGAGCAGAGATGCCGGTCAGAGCAGAGGGGGGCGCCGATCGTCACTGGAACGGCAGGGAGCTGAGTGGATCCTCTTCTTTCCCCCCTTGCCGCCGCTGTCAAAGTGATCACTATGATCCGCCGGCGATCGTAGTGATCACGTGATCAGCAGCCATACGCGGTGGCTGCTGATCACTGAGGGGAGATGTCAGCTGTCCTATGACAGCTCAATCTCCCCTCTCCGTTGCGCACGATCACGTCGGGGTGGTTTGTTAGCGCGGACGTTGAATCAACGTCCAGTCAGGGCGGTAGCACCACCTGCTTCCTCACTTTGCAATGTATTGATTTATTTTTTTCCCCTCTTCACTAAAGTTCCTCATAAAAGGGCAGCTGCACTGACTCCTAGGAAAAGGATTATGTGCTAATTTATGACAATTTTATGAAATTGGAGGAGAATCGATGCTGCAACATGGCCACCCGATTGATCTTCTGATCGATTTCCAGCTAAAAGTTGTTGAATGGATTAATCGGGCATGGTAGAAAATCTCAGGCTCGATCGGTTGCATGGCAGTAACAGCGTTCGATTTCCAGATGGCCGACAGACGCCAGGTCGATGTCCCCCCAAGTGTTCATTTGCCTGGGCCGTGTGTAGTGTTTAAAGAGACACTGAAGCGAAATTTTTTTTTTGATATTATGATTTGTATGTGTAGCACAGCTAAGAAATAAAACATTAAGATCAGATACATCAGTGTAATTGTTTCCAGTACAGGAAGAGTTAAGAAACTCCAGTTGTTATCTCTATGCAAAAAAGCCATTAATCTCTACGACTTTCAAAGTCCTGGAGAGGGCTGTCTTCTGACTTATATTATCTCAACTGTAAGTGAACAGTTTTCTTTTTATCTGCCAGAGGAGAGGTCATTAGTTCACAGACTGCTCTGAAAGAATCATTTTGAATGCAGAGTGTTGTGTAATCTGCACATATTAGAGAATGATGCAATGTTAGAAAACACACTATATACCTGAAAATAAAAATATGAGAATATTTTCTTTGCTGCTAATCTTCTAGTAATTATTCATAGTACACAACCAATTCATTATATCATATATTTTTTTCCGCTTCAGTGTCTCTTTAAGGCACACCTCTCATGCAGCTATGAATCCTGCCCTCCTCTGGTGTGCAGTGTCACAGCAAATGCCTGTACGGCGTGACACCATTGCATGTAGCAATGTCACTACATGTGCCGGTGTCACATGGCAAAGGTACTCACTGTGGCGCCAGACACTAGAGGAGGCCAAGATTCTCATTAGTGGATAGGTGTGCCTTCAACACTGCACATGGGACACACTAATACACTTGGGGGGGGGGGGGGACAAGGACAAAGAGGGATTTATCTAAAATTCAATTGGGTCATGCCCGGAATTGGGTTTGGCACAGTACATATAGCTCAAGAAGAAGAAGGAGACACTGATAGATAGCATAGAACAGCAGGAGCAGAAGCTTACATTATACACAACAGGAGCAACAGTTAGCATTATACATTACAATTTACATATACGTTATACATACTGGGGCAGCAGTTTACATTGTTTACATAACAGTTCCAAAAGTCCTAAGATGGCTGATCAATTAGTCTTTGTGCACTGATGGGAGTATGGCCTCAATTCACTAAGCTTATCTCCTGTCTTTACTAACTCTTCTAGAGTTGTTACCATGGTGATAAGGCATGTAGTATTCAGGAAACATTTTACCTCAGGCAAGCCTAAAGTTAACTCTTCTGTCCAGGGGCGTAGGAATAGGCCCTGCAGCCCCTGCGCCCGCGGGGGGGCCCGGCCCCCCCCCCTGGGGCCCGCTTGGGGCCGTTTTGTGGGTGCTGGAGGGGTGGCAGCATGAGGGGAAAGCCTTGCCCACAGTCGGCGGGGAGAGGGGTAGTTCCCCCCTCTCCCTCACCTCGGGGCTCTCCCCTCTGTGCTCCCCTCCAGCTCGTAAGTGTCTGTGGGGCTGTGGTGGGCAGCGAGCGGCGGGCAGATACATACCTGCTTCCGTGCGTTCCATTGGAGACTTCTCCCTCTAGCGGCTGACGTCACGATTACGATTTTCAGGTGTCTGCTGCCCACATTACGATTTTCAGGTGTCTGCTGCCCACATTACGATTTTCAGGTGTCTGCTGCCCTCATTACGATTTTCAGGTGTCTGCTGCCCTCATTACGATTTTCAGGTGTCTGCTGCCCACATTGTGATTTTCAGGTGTCTGCTGCCCACATTACGATTTTCTGGTGTCTGCTGCCCTCATTACGATTTTCTGGTGTCTGCTGCCCTCATTACGATTTTCTGGTGTCTGCTGCCCACATTACGATTTTCAGGTGTCTGCTGCCCACATTACGATTTTCAGGTGTCTGCTGCCCTCATTACGATTTTCAGGTGTCTGCCGCCCTCATTATGATTTCTAGGTGTCTGCTGCCCACATTGTGATTTTCAGGTGTCTGCTGCCCACATTGTGATTTTCAGGTGTCTGCTGCCCACATTACGATTTTCTGGTGTCTGCTGCCCTCATTACGATTTTCTGGTGTCTGCTGCCCTCATTACGATTTTCTGGTGTCTGCTGCCCACATTACGATTTTCAGGTGTCTGCTGCCCACATTACGATTTTCAGGTGTCTGCTGCCCTCATTACGATTTTCAGGTGTCTGCTGCCCTCATTACGATTTTCAGGTGTCTGCTGCCCACATTACGATTTTCAGGTGTCTGCTGCCCACATTACGATTTTCAGGTGTCTGCTGCCCACATTGCGATTTTCAGGTGTCTGCTGCCCACATTGCGATTTTCAGGTGTCTGCTGCCCACATTGCGATTTTCTGGTGTCTGCTGCCCACATTACGATTTTCTGGTGTATGCTGCCCACATTAGGATTTTCTGGTGACTGCTGCCCACATTGCGATTTTCTGGTGACTGCTGCCCACATTGCGATTTTCTGGTGACTGCTGCCCACATTGCGATTTTCTGGTGACTGCTGCCCACATTAGGATTTTCTGGTGTCTGCTGCCCACATTACGACATTCTGGTGACTGACTGCTGCCCTCATTAGGATTTTCTGGTGACTGCTGCCCACATTACGATATTCTGGTGACTGCTGCCCACATTAGGATTTTCTGGTGACTGATGCCCACATTGCAATTTTCTGGTGACTGCTGCCCACATGGCAATTTTCTGGTGACTGCTGCCCACATTGCGATTTTCTGGCCCACATTACGATTTTCTGGTGAACACTGCCCACGTTACGATTGTCTGGTGAATGCTGTCCACGTTACGATTTTCTGGTGAACGCTGCCCACATTACGATTTTCTGGCCCACATTACGATTTTCTGGTGAACACTGCCCAAGTTACGATTGTCTGGTGAATGCTGTCCATGTTACAATTTTCTGGTGAACTCTGCCCACATTACGATTTTCTGTCCCACATTACGATATTCTGGTGAACGCTGCCCACATTACGATTGTCTGGTAAATGCTGCCCACGTTACAATTTTCTGGTGACTGCTGCTCACGTTACTATTTTCTGGTGACTGGTGCCCACATTACGATTTTCTGGTGAACTCTGCCCACATTATGATTTTCTAAAGGCCCACATTACGATTTTCTGGTGAACTCTGCCCACATTACGATTTTCTGGCCCACATTACGATTGTCTGGTAAAATGCTGCCCACTTTACAATTAATTTACAGTGAAACGCTGCCCCATTACGATTATTTGGCACCTATGGGGGGGGGCCCCATCCAAATATTCGCAGGGGGGCCCAGTGATTTCTAGTTACGCCCCTGCTTCTGTCTTTACGTTAACTCTCCAATCCTTAAAATAACTCCAGAGTTAAAGACAGGCTGTTAATTAACTGCATGTGAAAATAACTACAGAGGAGGTAAATTAACTACAGAGGTGGTAAATTAACTACAGAGGAGGTAACTTAAGGAATGAAGAGATAAGATAACTCTCTCACTGTGTGGAGGTAAGTTTTCTCTTGCCTTATTATCTCCAGCATGATCTTAGTGAATTGAGGCCACTGTGGAGTTAATTTTGGAGGCTGATGACTGAGGGAAAGAAAGAGTTACTGTGTCTGGCAGTCCTTGTGGAGAAGGCCTGAAGCCTCCGTTCCAGTGGAAGCTGACTGACATAGCAGTGGCCCAGGTGAGAGGGATTGTTTGCAATCCTCGGCGCCCTAGATCTCAGTCTTTTGTCGTGTAGGAGGGCAAGTGAGGGGAGAGGTCTCCCAATGATCCTCTCCGCCGACCTGATGACCCTCTGAAGTGTGTAAGTTCCTCCATGATATGCCGATGCATTGTACTAATTATAGCTAATAGATATGCTCATTCGGTTTCCATGGTAATGCAATTTCCGTATTTCCGATCAGAAATCTGCATTTCCACATCGGAAAGAGGAAATACTAGTGCGGTAAGCGGATTACCGCGGGAACTGCAGTCATTTCCACAGAAAATCGGCTTACTGATATGCGGTAATTGCCAATCAGAAAACTCAGAATAAATAAACCAATCAGAGGATGCGGATTCTGGTTGGACATTTTAGCAGAAAATCTGCATTAGCAATATTCAGTAATTTTAAGCCAATCAGAAGACTCAGAAAATGGGAATGAATAAGCCAATCAGAGAATGTGTTTTTTCGCGGAACCGATATTCGGCAATTTTAAACCAATCAGAACACTTAGAATGAATAAGCCAATCAGAGAATGTGGAAATTTTCGCTGAAATTTTAGTGAAATCCGCATCGGAATGTGGAAATACGCAGAAAGCAGTAGCAGTAATCTGCTTTGGCGTAAGCGGAATTTCTGCGGAATCCGGAATTCCGACCATCCCTAATAGCTAACATGCTTTCTTCTTCCATCCACTTGTACCTATGGATAAACTTGAAATTGGACCATGACAGATTAAGAAACTCCTAAGTTGCAGGAAACTGAATTGGACAGATATTAATAATATTACATTACAAAATGACACTTATTGTACAGATATATCTTAAAGTTTTTTTTTTTCCAGGAATGTGAACTTTAATTGCTAACAGAATGAATTCTGAATGCAGATATCTAAATTACCAGCTAACCCACAACAAACAAAGATTTCTTTTATTTTGCCTCCAGTGCTGTTTTGAATTAGAGCCTGATAAAAGTTTAATTTGTGGCTTTGTGGTCCACGCTGCATAACAATGCATTGTACCGCAATTCCGCGTGCGCTACATCAATCTGTATCATATTCCTATAACATTGTGCTGTAGTTATACCTTGTTCCTATGTAAATAAAATCAGCTTATAAAGAATGGTCATTATGATCACATTTATGTTGTTACAAAAATGAAGCAATACTTGCAATAGTTTCCCATGGCCTAGGCGATAGTTACAAAATTTGATACGTGCAATTATTAAGAAACATAAATCTAGGCCAGGTTTGCTAAATTACTTAGCTTCTCCAGAGTACCCAGTTAGCTCATGGTGACATAGAACCACTTGAAGAGTATAAGGGACTGAAAAGCTCTCATACTAAAAAGCAATTCTAAATATGATTTTGCTTTCTTTAAAAATAACAGAAATTTCCCTTCTTAAAACAGAAGGTATTTGTGATCATTCAGGTTGTGGTGAGCATAGGAGATGTCCCACAATGCATCACTGCTGAATATGCAAATTGTTCATTTGTTGTCCATGTAAGCTAACCACACCTCCAGTACCTCTGGAATGCAATGATGTGTCAGCTTGTTAGGGCCCGTTCAGACTGCAAAAGGCGGACGGCCACGCATGCAGAACGCAACGCGTACGAACGCACGCTATCCGCGTTCGTATGCGTTGCGTGGCTGATCCCATCACTGAAAAGTGAATGGGACAGCCGCGCGTTTTTGTAAAATCTGCTTGCAGCATGCGTTCCCGGACCGCACAGGTCCGGAACGCATGCAGTGTGAACATCAGACAGTGCACTCTATGCACTGTCTGATGTCCTGCGTGTCGGGCCACCCGCACGCGTTTCCAAAATGCGGCTGGAAACGTGTGTAGTGTGAACGGGCCCTTAATATACAGATCTACAATAATCCGACATGCATACAGGCTGTTTCGGACTGGTTGGTCCTTATCAGTATTTGGCATAAATTAATATGGCTCTATGAAGTAGGACTTGAAACACTCAGAGTTACAGATCACCAGGCAAGCTCATGGTAAAGCAGAAGCAGTGATGCATTGTGGGAAACCTCATATGCTCACTCCCACCTGAACTATTGCAAATGCCTTCTGTTTTAAGAAGGCAAATTTCTGTTTTCTAGTAAAAGGACTTTTTGGCCTTTTTTAACCCCTTTAACCGGTTCAGCGCCGCGGTCCGAAAATCTCATGCATTCGAGCAACGTTCACCTCCCATTCATTCGCCTATAACTTTATTGCTACTTATCACAATGAATTGATCTATAGCTCGTTTTTTCCGCCACCAATTAGGCTTTCTGTGGGTGATACATTTTGCTAAGAGCCACTTTACTGTAAATGCATTTTAACAGGAAGAATAAGAAAAAAACGGAAGAAATTCATTATTTCTCAGTTTTTGGCCATTATAGTTTGAAATTAATATACGCTACCGTAATTAAAACGCATGTATTTTATTTGCCCATCTGTCCCGCTTATTATACCATTTAAACGATGTCCCTATCACAATTTATGGTGCCGATATTTCATTTAGAAATAAAGGTGCATTTTTTCAATTTGCGTCCATCCCTATTTATAAGCTTATAATTTTAAATAATATAATAACATATTCTCTTGACATGCATATTTAAAAAGTTCAGACCCTTGGGTAACTATTTATGTTGTTTTTTTTTTTTTTTTAATTGTTGTTTTTTTTTTTTTTAAATAAAAAAAGTGTATGTGGGTAATTTTTGGTGTGGGAGGGAAACTGCTAATTTTAAATGTAAAATAATGTTTTTTTTTTATCAAAAATGTATGTGGGTGCAGTTTACTATTTGGCCACAAGATGGCCACAGTGCAAAAATTCCTAGATGCGAACCAGCTCGCATCTAGGAACTAAAATGCTGAGGAGTTGTTTCCTGGGGGCAGAAATACCGCGCTCTCTGGAGAGAAAGCGTCGGTATTTCTGCGGGGAAGTTAGATCGGTGAATGGGAATTATATTCCCATTCACTGATCGGGGGGCTAGCGGCGGGCAGCGGGAGCGCGCGCGGGGGCGCGCCCGATCGCGCGCACGAGCCGGCGGCAGCACCAGTGCCTATCTGGACGAGGAAGCTCGTCCAGATAGGCCGAACTGGTTAACACTCTGCAGTTCTGGTTCACCATGTGTTTGCTGGGCAATTTGTAACGCTGGGTGTTTTAAGTCCTACCTCATAGATAGGAATGGTCCGAAATGTCAATTTCCGATTCCGGAGAAATTCCGATTTCCGCCTATGCCGATGACCGATTCTGCGGATTTCCGAGTTGACTCTGCATTCTCTGATTGGTCCAATGCTTCGGAGTTCTGTGATTGTGAATGAGCTAAAAGTTGCGGTAATGCAGTATTTTCGCAGAAGTCCGATTTCCGAGTTCCATTTTCCAATTTCCGAGTTCCAAAAAATCCGGATTTCTGATTAGAAATTTCGGGAAATTTCAATTCCCCAAAATCTGAATGAGCATCCCCACTTATAGAGCTCTAATAATCCAGGCCATGTACTGATGAGGACCAACAAGTCCAAAACAGTCTGTATGTATGTTGGATTATTGTGGCTCTGTACAATTAACAAGCTGACAAATCATTGCATTCCAGCGGTTCTGGAGGCAGCTCGTGGTTCCTCCGGTGTTCTAAAATGTTATTCAGCAAAGAAGTACATCTATATCGCCCAGTGCACATCAAAAACCTCTAGTAGATCTGCAAAACGCTAGAGGTTTTTGAAGCAGATTTCAGAGCGATTCTAGGCATGTTTAGAGAGGTTTTCTACACATGCCTAGCATTTTTTGTAGCATTTTTTGTGTAGCAGATTACAAATATTGTTACAATAAAAGCTGGTACTGAACAGCTACTGTAACAATACCTCCTGGAAAACCGCTCTGGTCTAGCGTTTTTCAGAGCGGTTTTCCACTTTCCTATACTTTAACATTGAGTCAGAAAAGCCCCAGAAATCTAAAAAATGCTGCAGCCCCCGAGTTTGCATGGAAAAAATGACCCGCTCTGGTGTGCACATCCCATTCACTTTCATTAGCTAAGCGGTTTTCCCCCTGCAAGCGTTTTAAAACCGCTCCAGAACCGCTCTGGTGTGCACCAGCCCATTATCGGGCTCTCTGAGTACATGCAGATTATACATTGGGCTCAGTGGTGTAGCTACGGAGCTATGGGCCCCGGTGCGAGTTTTACATTGGGCCCCCCAGCACTATACACGTAACACTTAATACGGCGCAACAAAACCTGCCAAGGTCATCCACAGTATTAGACGTGCAAGAAGGGGATAAGAAACAGTTTGTTAATGATTACTACTATTCAAAGCATCTATAGAAGTGATTATTATCACCACAGGACCAATAAATAGCTAATACTTTGGTTGAGGAAAAGCCCCATGGGACCCCTCTGGCCCAAGGGCCCCGATGCGGTCGCTACCTCTCCAACCCCTATTGCTACGCCACTGATTGGGCTGACACGTTATCACCTTTCAAAGCAGACATTTTAAGAAACAAATTGTAATGGGATCTGTTTGATGGATTATGGGTATGTGCAACAGAACCTTGTTCAGCACAGATTTGACTAAATAAACAACAGTAAAATTAGTTGGTAAAATCTAGCATATAAAAATAGTCCAAAATATTCCCAAAGGATGTAACCTCAGGATACCATATGCTATCACTATAAATAGATACTTCCCGTTGACGTTTGTGGTCTGTGATACATTATTGCCGGTCAGTATTTCCTCTTGTAATAAAACATAAGCTGTAACTCATTTTCTGTCAGAAAATCACAGGTATGACTTATTTACAAAGCTGTGAAGTGATTTATAGCTTCACCATTCCTTTATCACCCAATCTATAATGCCATTTTGTGTTAGTTAGATAGATGGTTCGATAGATAATTTCCGTCATGTCCGATATTCTTTTTGATCATTTTTCTGGTCGATTTCTCATAGAAGTGAATGGAAATTGATAAGAAAAGATAAGAGAACCGAGTGAGAAATCAAGCGAAAATCGATTGAACGGAAAATCGACCAAAAAAATGCATCGTGTGTTCCTAGCACTACTGTAAAAGCGGCCATACATAACTCAATGCCCAACAGATTCGACCATCAGAGAGATCCCTCTCTGATTGAATAATTATTTTTTAAGCCAAAGATCACAGATATTATCTATAGATGTGCGTGTGCGGTCAGTTGAGAGAGTTCACATTTATCCAGGCATGCGCTGTTTATTGACAAGGTCTGTAAAATCTGAAAGATCTAGTGCACATCTCCTATTTTCACCAGATGCAATATTTTGAGGCAATATTCACAATCAAATTAAAGGGACTCTGTAACAAAAATGTCATTGTGTTTTCTACCATCCTACATGTTCCTAAACCTATTATAATGTGCTCTGGCTTACTGCAGCACTTTATACTATCACCATCTCTGTAATAAATCAGCTTATCTTTCCCCTGTCGGACTTGTCATCCTGTGTCTGGAAGGCTGACAACTCTTCAGTGTGATCTGCTATGCATGCCCCCTCTATGCACACTCCCCTGTGTGTGTGTGTTATTTACATTAGCCAGCTTTTCTCTGCTCTCTTATCTTTTACAAGCTAGATAAATCCTCTGTTCACATACTGCAGAATAAGGCCCCGTTCACACTTGCGTTTTGTCAAGTAAATGGACCGGATCCTGATCGGATCCTGACCTGATCCTGATCAGAACCGTACGGTTCCGATCCGGATCCGGTCCGTTTGTATCAGGCATGCATCAGGCTGCCATCCGGATCCGTGGGCAAAAAATAGTTAAATATAAATAAAAAAATGTCAGCAGAAGGTGCACCTGGTGCACATGTACAATCAGGTTCCTCCGCTGTAGGCATCACCTCCACCTCCGATATTCTGCCAAACAGCTCCAGCACGTCTGTCACTGCTGCTCCACTCCAGACATGCTTGGCCCATGTGTCCCCATTCGAAATGGCTGCTTGGATACTCATAGGAAGTGGGGTAGAACGTCAGGTTTTTGTAGGCAGTGTGTTCTGTGCCTTCCGTTTCCCATTGGTTTCTGTGTTCCTGATGGTGCTGTCAGGCTCAGGTCAGGCTCCGGTCAGGATGCGTTGGCCGGAGATCCGGACACAAAAAATAGCGCATGTTGGAAAAGAGTCCGGAGTCCGGATCCGGTCCGGCTCCGTACTGTACGGAACGTACGTATGTGAACGTCCGCATAGCCTTTGCATTGCTATGCGGAACGTACGTTCCGTTTGTACAGTATGCGGTCCGGATCAGATCCGGAAAATCCGGATAGCGAACGCTAATGTGAACCGGGCCTTACAGACAACCGGGCAGAGCTGTCTGCAAGAGTAAACAAACAATCAGCTTGTAACTCTTCAGTGAGATGGAGGGGGAAAGGAACAGACAAATGATCTCTTGAGATTCAAAAGGAAGGCTGTATACAGCCTGATTGTGTATGGATGTATTTTCTATGTGTGGACATACTGTACATCAACCTACTTCCTGTTTTGGTGGCCATTTTGTTTGTTTACAAACAAACTTTTAAAAACTGTTTTTGACTACTTTTAATGCGGCGAGGAGCGGCGAAATTGTGACAGAGGGTAATAGGAGAGCGTACATCAAAAAAGGGCGTCGGGAAAAAAGGGCGCGTGGTGTAAACGATAAACAGTATTAACGTTTATTGAAATATTGTGTAGAATTTCGTTTAGAAATAGTGTTTTAAGAATTTATAAATCACTAAATAATGTGTATGAGATCAGTAATTCTTAAAACGTTAATCTTCCCTATTTGTAAACTGAAACATATTTACGTTTGTTAAAACCCTCCCTGTACCTATCCCTAACCCCTAGACTCCCGGTTGGTGCCTAAACCTAAGAACCCCCTGTTGGTGCCTAAACCTAAGACCCCCCAGTTGGTGCCTAAACCTAAGACCCCCCTGTTGGTGCCTAAACCTAAGACCCCCCTGTTGGTGCCTAAACCTAAGACCCCCTGTTGGTGCCTAAACCTAAGACCCCCCAGTTGGTGCCTAAACCTAAGACCCCCCTGTTGGTGCCTAAACCTAAGACCCCCCTGTTGGTGCCTAAACCTAAGACCCCCCTGTTGGTGCCTAAACCTAAGATCCCCCAGTTGGTGCCTAAACCTAAGACCCCCTATGGATAATAATGTTTTACAGACATTAATGAATAAAAAATGTAAATAAAAAAATGTAATTATTTTTTTGGGGTGAATAACAATGTTTTAGAAATGTTTTAGAAATAGTGATTTAGTATCTTTATAAACGTTATTCGTCACGGGCTCATTCTGTAAAGTTAAATCATAACAAACATAGTTATAAATCCTTAAAAATCTCCGGGCGCCGTTTGTTAAAACGTTAATAATCTCTGGCGCCTTTTTTTCCCTGTTCGGCGCCCGGTAAACGATATTTATAATGGGAGTGAATGGGGCGCCCTTTTTGTCCACTTGTCTCATGCGCCCAAATCTCCTGCTTCCAATAGGAGATGTCCCCAAACGCACTGGTATGTGTGATTTTAACAATACAGATTCTCTTTAAGCCTGGTAAACACTAGTGATGTTGGCGAACAGCTTGGGCATGCTTTGCGTGACGTCACGAAGCATGCCTGGCCACAGGCACGCAATCAAGGACGTGCAACTCGGGGTCTTGGCATTCGTACTAATGGACACGTGCAGACATGGGCATGCGTACTGCTATGGGACAGTGCGACCCGGAGGTAGTACACAGCCAGGCTGCCCATAGATGTTCACTGGCAAGCTGTTTTCCACCATCTCTAGTAAACACTTTCAATTTTGATTGGCCAATCACTGACCAATTTTACCACCTTCGTTTAATACGAGGGTTTTCCTACACAATCTGCTCAATATCTGTTGACCGTCATACTACATGGAGGTGGTAAAATTGGCCAGTGATTGGCCAATCATAATTAAAAGTGTGTACCAGACTTTAGAGCCTTATTATATCTTAATCCATTTCTGCCCATCCCTAATATGTAGGTTGTTGGACATATGAACACACCTAAAAAGTATAATATAAAATACTAGTACAGTGTACGTGGCTGATAATCTGACGTGATTTCCAGTATATGCATTACACTCTGCATATACCATTACTGCAGACACATTACATGTAAGTGAATCACATTCATTTCTGGAAATGGAAGTATCGTATCTCCAAGGATCTGCCTTACAAGATGCTTCAAGTGTCACAAATATTAATGGTCAATTATTGTGTTTCCGCCTCTGCTGTCTCTGGGATAAGAGCTGGGTGCGTAATTATGTCTATTGCATGCAACTGTTTACAGTGGGGATTCTTTTTCTGAATTCTAGAAAGAGGAATTACATTTATTACACACAACAGTTCAAGGCATAAACACACACAGAATGGGTACCATTCATCACAGCAAGTATTCTAAGCAAATATGATAAACCTGTGACATAACATTCAGTAATAATGTGTTTTCCTACTTTTTATTACCCATACAGTTACCAGATTTGCTTTTGTGCACAATATTGTCTGTCTACAAATTCCTAAAGTACAGTTTATCTGCTCTGAAAGCTGCCAGAGCATTTTATTGCATAGCTGCTGTATTTATATATTAAAATCTAGTGATCGCTTTTCAGCTGTTTCTACTTCTCAGCTCAGTACAGCTCAGTTCCAGCAGTTTGCTAACGTTTACTAAATGTATCTGACAAAGGAATGTAAACAAAAGATAATGTAATCACCTCTTTGGATGCAGCCTGAAGCTGCCCACTGAAGCAAGGAGCTTTCCACTAAAGAACAAAGTGCTGTGTTTAATTGCCTGAATACTGTTCTGATACAATTTTTTGTGGTAGTAGATTTTATGTTGTAAACAATCTTTTAACAGCAAAGAGGCAATACGTAGTTTTCATACCACTTTAAGAAAAAAAGTTATATATTCACTTAGGGTGAAGGGAGGTTCTGGATCCCATAGAGCTTTCTCGGTCCTCTGTCCGTGCCCTCAGTCCACTGCTGTCCCCCATTGAAATTCCACGCCTTTGGGAGTTTTCAGGAGGTTTCAGAAGCACTTGTGTCCCCAAGTACTTGCGTTGACAGATGGCACCATGTGCGCATGTGCAAGCAATCACTCGCGCTCACTCGTGCATGTGCAGTACTTGTCTTAGGAAGTACTCAGTTACACAGGGCCGAGCCTGGGCGGGTGCTGCGGGTGCAAAGCACCCAGGCGCCTGCCTCTGAGAGGCGCCGCCCGGCCGCCGCTCTCCCCCTGTGGCCGCCGCTCTCCCCCTGTGTCCGAAGCTCGCTCCCTCTAGCCGCCGGCGCCGACGCGTCAGACCTCGATCAGGCGGGTGGGCGCTAGGACCTAGCACGCCGCACTGATATGCGGAAGTGACATCACTTCCGCATATAGAGCGGGTGCGTCCAGCGCCCTCTTACTGGTCGGGTCGCCCGCTGATTGAGGTCTGAAGCTGCTGCAAGGTGAGGGGGGAGCGGCGGCAGCGGCTAGAGGGGAGGGGAGCGCCCCTGTCACTAACTACCTAAACGGGGACCCTATACCCCCTGGCTACCTAGACTGGGCACATATACCCCCTGGCTACCTAGACTGGGCACATATACCCCCTGGCTACCTAGACTGGGCACATATACCCCCTGGCTACCTAGACTGGGCACATATACCCCCTGGCTACCTAGACTGGGCACATATACCCCCTGGCTACCTAGACTGGGCACATATACCCCCTAGCTACCTAGACTGGGCACATATACCCCCTGGCTACCTAGACTGGGCACATATACCCCCTGGCTACCTAGACTGGGCACATATACCCCCTGGCTACCTAGACTGGGGCACATATACCCCCTGGCTACCTAGACTGGGCACATATACCCCCTGGCTACCTAGACTGGGAACATATACCGCCTGGCTACCTAGACTGGGCACATATACCCCCTGGCTACCTAGACTGGGGCACATATACCCCCTGGCTACCTAGACTGGGGCACATATACCCCCTGGCTACCTAGACTGGGCACATATACCCCCTGGCTACCTACACTGGGAACATATACCCCCTGGCTACCTAGACTGGGCACATATACCCCCTGGCTACCTAGACTGGGCACATATACCCCCTGGCTACCTAGACTGGGCACATATACCGCCTGGCTACCTAGACTGGGCACATATACCCCCTGGCTACCTAGACTGGGCACATATACCCCCTGGCTACCTAGACTGGGCACATATACCCCCTGGCTACATATGCTGGGCACATATACCCCCTGGCTACATATGCTGGGCACATATACCCCCTGGGTACATATGCTGGGCACATATACCCCCTAGCTACATATGCTGGGCACATATACCCCCTGGCTATATATGCTGGGCACATATACCCCTGCCTTCATATGCTGGGACATATACCCCTGCCTTCATATGCTGGGACATATACACCTGCCTACATATGCTGGGACATATACACCTGCCTACATATGCTGGGACATATACACCTGCCTACATATGCTGGGACATATACACCTGCCTACATATGCTGGGACATATACATCTGCCTACATATGCTGGGACATATACACCTGCCTACATATGCTGGGACATATACACCTGCCTACATATACTGGGACATATACACCTGCCTACATATACTGGGGACATATACCCCTGCCTACATATACTGGGCACATATATCCCTGGCTATATATTTTGGGGACACTGTCTGTTTGTCATTATGTGCATTAACTGGTGAAAATCTGTCTCTTATTATGTGCATTTACTGGTGAAAAGCTGTCTTATTATGTGCATTTGCTGGTGAAAAGCTGTCTCTTGTTATGTGCATTTACTGGTGAAAATCTGTCTCTTATTATGTGCATTTGCTGGTGAAAAGCTGTCTTATTATGTGCATTTGCTGGTGAAAAGCTGTCTCTTGTTATGTGCATTTACTGGGGAAAAGCTGTGTCTCATTATGTGCATTTACTGGTGAAAAGCTGTCTCTTGTTATGTGCATTTACTGGGGAAAAGCTGTCTCTTGTTATGTGCATTTACTGGGGAAAAGCTGTCTCTTGTTATGTGCATTTACTGGGGAAAAGCAGTCTCTTGTTATGTGCATTTACTGGGGAAAAGCAGTCTCTTGTTATGTGCATTTACTGGTGAAAAGCAGTCTCTTGTTATGTGCATTTACTGGTGAAAAGCGGTCTCTTGTTATGTGCATTTACTGGTGAAAAGCGGTCTCTTGTTATGTGCATTTACATGGGGAAAAGCTGTCTCTTATGTGCATTTAGTGGGGAAATTTTGGCAGTAAAAATCTTTTGTCAGTAAATTTTTAGGTATTTGTCAGTAAAAAAATAACGTGAAAGGGTGGCAACACTGGCAGGCTGCGTGGCGCAACGGGAAAGATACAGGCAGCCCACCTTGGGCTTGGCAGGGGGGAGGAGCCGACATCAGCGAGCGAGAGTAGGGTGGCCGCAGGCAGCCATAAATACGCAGTGTGTGACTGCGTCGCACTCGCAGAGCCTCTCAGCCTGAGTCAGTCCAGAGACTAGCAGACTCGCAGGAAGCCAAAGCCAGCCATGAGCAAGCCCATGGAAGAGGGGTAGGAATGGGGTATCACATGCATGCGTAAAGAGGTGGAAAGTGTGGGTGTGATTAGGCAGGACATGGGTGTGGTTATGTGGTTGGGCGTGGTTAATTTAACCACTCCCATAGGCGCCAGAGAAAATCTTGCACCCAGGTGCCGGGCACCCCAGGCTCACCCCTGCAGTTACATAAGTGCTTCCAAAGCCTTCATAAAGACTCCGGGCAGAGTATTCGACCAGATGGTCAAATAATTTAAACCAACTGGTGGGGGGTTTAGCAGTGGGCCAAGGGCACAGAGAGAGGACCGGGAAACCTCTTTTGGATTTAAAGCCTTCCCTCTCCATGGGCGAGTATCTATGAAAGTTTTTTTCTTTTAGGTGACTCAAGTTTTTGGTTAGATACTACATACTAAGGTGAGCAGTGCCCCTTTTGTCAGCAGTTGAGCTATAGATGTTAAGGAGGGACTCAGTAAATGCCTATTTATTTGCCTTAGCAATAGCAAACAACATAACCCCACTGACATCAATGTCCTACATGGGGTGGGAGGAAATCTTTGGCTACCTATATGGAGGTGTGCTACCTATATGGGGGGGAGGGACCTTGCCCGCATATGCCGGGAGGACTACTTAAACTGGGGGAAATCCTTGGCTAGTTATACTGGGGGGACTACCTATACTGGCTACCTATACTGGGGGGAAAGGTGGCTACCCATGGTTGGGGGGGTTGCATCTTGACTACCTACCTATACTGAAAGGCTATTTATTTTGGGGTGCGACTTTAGCTACCGATTATTACTGCAGAAGTGGTCTCTGACTGGGAAGTGGAGGGCCACCACTAATGATTTGCTGCTTGGGGCCACAAATACCTTAGCAGTATGGTCTGCAGTGGGGTGTAGCCACAGGTGATGCAAATAATGGCTGCTCCCAGAGAGGGACCCCTGCTTACTTCTTAGGCTCAACACACACCATACAATCTTGGTTGTTCAATCTTACCACTTTCATGTAGTATAAGAGCTTATCCAATTAATCATTAAAGGTGTTTTCAATCTGTTGGCGCTCATATTACATAGATTTGGTAAATCTGTACAACCAAGATTGTATGGTGTGTGTTGAGCTTTAGTCTCTGAAATATAGAAGAAAAAGACAAATGAACTAAGTTATACTGTACATTCACTTATTCTTTAATAAATCTATTTTTTAAGCTTATTTAAAACAAACTTTTAAAAAAAATATAAAATACAATTTGGAAAGTGAGTTAGCCGAAGAACAGAATAAACTGCATTAAAGAAATTGAAAATTACAAACTCCAGAGCTCAGCTTCATTCTAATTGCAGCTCTGTTTTATTAAAATAAAATATAAGAAACCTCAACAAACTGAAAACCTCTGCTGAGTTTCCAGGGCCGTTCTAAGCTTCAAATTCAGAGTTTTGCCAGCCCCAAAGATATAGATAAAACAGAAGTAGGTGAGGGGATAATGTAGTTAAAGTGTACCAGAGATGACCGAAAAAAAATCCATACATACCTGGGGCTTCCTCCAGCCCCCTCCAGCCTGATCACTTCCTCTGCGCCGTCCTCTGCCTCCTCGATCTTCTGTAACAGGTCCCAGTATCTTCGCCCAGACGCACCATTCAGGACATGCGCAGTGCGGCTGCGCCGATTCCCACAGCCAGGAGAGTGCTGCGCCAGGAGAGTGCTGCGCCAGGAGAGTTCTGCTCCTGTTGCAAAGAAAGCTCCTGGTGATGGGAGCGAGACGGGGGAGCGCATGCAGCTGCACTAAGCATGCGCCTACTGGCCAAAGATACCGGGACCCATTACAGAAGATCGAAGAGGCGAAGGACGGCGCTGAGGGAGCGAATAGGCCACAGGGGGCTGGAAGGTGCCCCAGGTATGTATGGATTTTTTTTTCAATCATCTCTGGTTCCCTTTAAATGATAAAAAGGAGAGTAAATGGATACACTTACCTCCTGGATATCAGAACAGCTGGTTATTAGAAGAGATAATTTTAATGGCATACAAATTATGCGTTTCATGGGTAAAGTCCACTTCCTCAGGTATCAGTGCCCCTATAGCAGTGTTGCTTGCAAATTTTCATACTGAAAATGCTATTTTTGATTTAAAGAAAATATTTGTGAAAATACATTGTATTTTCCCAATTTGGTCAAATGAAATTAATTTTTCTTTCCATTGCGAAAATACAAAATCTGTATTTTACTGCAAAAATTCACAAACACCACAAAAATCGTTTTATTGTTCAAAAAATTTGCACAAAATGCAAAAAGTCACAGATGAATTACAAAATTATTTTTGATGGTATTTTTGTTTGAAAGTCAAATTTTACATTATTTTCACGAAAATGAATGCGAAAAAAAAAAAAATCGGGATTTTCGCTCATCACTGCCCTATAGAAAATCACCAAGAATAAAGTTCCACAGCTGTATGGCAACCTCTCTGTTTTTATCCCAATAAAGAGCTATTAAATACACTGACATTGTGTACTTTGTTCTTGCTACATTAGATCCTGGTGGCCTACCGGGTTTCTCTGCTGTGGCACACATGCCTCCCCATTGGGTGCTGGTACACCCCACTGCTACTATACAAAATCGCGTACGTTAAAAAGGGGCGCTGGGAAAAAAGGGCGCCGGGTTTTAAACGATAAACATGGATAACGTTTAAAAATATAATGTACTATATTTAGTTTAAAAATAATGTTTTATAAATTTATAAATCATTAAATAATGTGCATGAAATTGGCAATTGTGAAAACGTTAATCTTCCGTTTAAAAAGTGAAACGTATAATAACGTTTAAAAAAAAATAGTAAGTAACCCTCCCTGTACCTACCCCTAACCCCTAGACCCCCGTGTTGGTGCCTAAACCTAAGACCCCCCTGGTGGTGCCTAAACCTAAGACTCCCCTGATGGTGCCTAAACCTAAGACTCCCCTGGTGGTGCCTAAACCTAAGACTCCCCTGGTGGTGCCTAAACCTAAGACCCCCCTGTTGATGCCTAAACCTAAGACCCCCCCTGGTGGTGCCTAAACCTAAGACTACCCTGTGATAAGCATTAATAACGTGTGAAAAAAATATTGTGCTGTTTTTCGTTTAAGAATAATGTTTTAAAAAAGATTGTACTGTTTTTCGTTTAAAAATAATGTTTAAAAAATTATAAATCATAAAATAATGTGTAATCATGAGAAGCAGTTATAAAACAGTAAAAGTCTCCGGGCGCCGCTTATAAAACGTTATTTTTCTCCGGCGCCCTTTTTTCCTGTCGGGCGCCCATTAAACGATATTTATTATGGGAGTGAATGGCGGCGCCCGATTTGTCCACTTGCCTCAGGCGCCCGAATTTACTGTTCCCTACAAAATCACCATCATATACTGTCTGCTAATAGTCACAGAAATACGCATTATGAAGCATTTACCAGGGGCAAACCCAGGATTTTCAAGAGTGGGATTCCTGAAAGGTGCTCAGCCACGCACAGTACAGTATAATAATATGGTAGGACATTATGCTGGGTACACATAATGAAATTTCCCGTCCGACTGACAGGTTCTGACAATTTTTTCCTAAGTGTCCAATCGCCTCCTGATTGACAACAGGATGGATCAGGAGCAGTTTGGATACAGATAATAATGAGGACAGCTGACATTGCTAATGAAGGGGAAAATGACGCATTCACACAGCAGGGGCACAGGGCTGTGCTCATACCTGACTCTGTTAAATTCCCCAGAGCTGCACACTGCTGCTCCATGCTCTGTACACACACTGCTGCTCCATGCTCTGTACACACGCTGCTGCTCCATGCTCTGTACACACACTGCTGCTGCTACATAAAGTCAACTGTAGCAGGGAAAGAGAGGGGGCAGTGCTGTGAGCTGCAGGATGCCTACAGATACTGTATACTGGTGTCTCAATGTATGCCTGTCCCCAGATACAGCACCAGCCCTGGTCTGAGGGGGGATTCTGGGCAGCTGTAATCCCCCTCTGCGTTTGCCTATGCATTTACATTACAACCTGATAATTATTATATAAGAATATAAAACAACATTGTTGACATGAGTGCTTCCAAAGCCTCCCGAGGGCTCACAGACGTGTATTCCAGCAATTGGTCGAGTACACCCAACATGGGTGACAATCCTGGAACGAGGGGTAAAAGCAAGGTCAGGGAAGGCTCTAAAGGATCCAGAGCCTTCCCTGTCCATAGGTAGGCAGCTGACTTTTTTTTCCGCTTTACACTCACTTTAAATGAGGTCATTAGATTCTGTACATTTTCATACATATTCTTGCACAATCTTTCTGTGAGGCCCGATGTGTATATTACTGTACATCAACATTACTGCATCTTCTGTGTGAAACATAAACACATGTGGTCAGTGAAGGAAATAATGGATTTATGGATTGTTTTTATTAGTGGTTACGCCTGAAGAAGTGGGCGGGGCTCCAGCTTATATAGTAACTTGAGAAATACATTGGGCTGATACCTAACAATAATTTTACTTTGTGCTAAGAAAGATTAATGCATCAAGCTGTTAAAAGAATAAAAGTTGAATTATGAAAAGTACTGTATATACTCGCGTTTAAGCCTAATTTTTCAGCATAAAAATGTGCTGAAAAGTTACCCCCTTGGCTTATATGCGAGTCAGTGGAGCAAAACAGATAATGGAGCAGGTTTTGCTAATGGCAGAGAAGCGTAAGGATTGTGAACTAGTGATCCTGCTCTTACCAGCTTGCGCCCTGCTGTGTCTGTGCCCTCCAACCCCTGCAACATGGTGTGAAAAGTGCACTGCTCAAGAATACCTGTGTCCCCTGGCTTGTAGAGCGGAGCATGCAAGCAACATATCAGCGGTGCAATGATTGGGGAGTCTTCCTGTGTGGAAATCGCTGTGTCTCATATCTATGACGCCATCTAGTGGCTTCTTCAGACACAGCTGTATGATCCTGGGGCACATCTGGCTACTGTGGTGGGGGCTACATGGAATGGGGGCTTATACGCGAGTAAATCACTTTTTTTTGGTTTCTGATGGGAAAGTGGGTACCTCTGGCTTATACACAGGTCTTCTTATATGTGAGTATATACGGTATTTGTTTTGCCCCAGCTGGCACTTTCACATCCTAGATTGCTTTGCATTGTATGATAAACATCATCATTAAAGCATTAGTGGTCCCAAGCTATCTTTTCCAATTGTTCATGCGAAGATTAATTTGTAAACAATTGTTTGTCAAATTATAGCACAAGTGGACACTTTTTGCTCATTTATAAATTTGCCCTATATATACTCTAGTCTACCCGACATTCTTTTAAACACACAGATCATTATTTCCACAATATTGTACTCTACTGTAGTCTACTGTAGATAGGTTTTTCTCCCAGCCTGCAGGTTGAAGAACTCTTTGGAACTCCACGGAAGGCTTTGGAAGCACTGACATCTCTGAGTACTTCTGAAGACAAGCAGATTCGTACTGCGCACACAAGGGTCCGGGCTCGAGCATGCGCAGTAGAGATGTGCCTATCTTACGAATCACTCAAGGATGCAAGTGCTTCCAAAGCCTTCCAAGGAATCCCGTAGGCTTGAAATTTCACTGGGGACAGCGGTGAAATGAGGTGACATCGGCCTCAATTTACCAAGTATTAACGTATTCTGTAATGCAGAAAACAGCTGATTTTACCGATCACCTTGCCGAACGCCAATTCACTAAATTTATTACCGCACTGAAATAACCGACCAGTGAGGTAAATCACCGACTCTAGCTGCAAATACCACAAGAAATTGCAATTCGCAGAAATTAAAGCTTCCGATAAATCATTCAAGTGTTCAATATTTACTTCCAGCTCTGACCAGCCAATAACTCACAATGTGGTAACATTGAAAGATGTAGCAACCAATAGCCACACAGCTTTGCTTCTCACCCCATTTGATGCAATACTCTGGAGGACGAGACTTCAGAACAGCAGAGCAGGAGAAGGTGAAATTTAAAAAAGCTTTTCTGTATCCCTTTAGATGTGCATATCTGTATACTGATACACAGAAGAGCTCCCTCTGGTGGCTGCAGCACATCTAAAGGGATACCGGGGTTGCACTGGACATTAGACCTTGACTCATGCACACCACTTGTGCCAGCCAGACTCACAGCTTCCTGCTTGACCTACTCCACAGCTGGTAGGTGACGGTTACCAAGCAGGACTTAGTGAATTGAAGCATGTTTTTTCGGTATATTACCAAACTTCTACCGCACGCTGGAAATCTTAGTGAATTTGGGAAAAAGTGTAAAATACTAAATGGGGTATTTTACTGACCTAAATTATTTTACTGAACTACCCTTAGTAAATTGAGGCCATAGTAAGGACCAGTAAGGTTCTATGGCACCCAGAGCTTTCCCTCTCCATAGGTATCTATTTTTTGTTTGTTTTTTGTTATTTTTACTCCAGATTTGCTTGAAGTTGTGAATTCATTTATATCTGCCTTTAAAGGACAACTGCAATGAGAGGGATTCGGCATCTGCCATATTTATTTCCTTTTAAACAACACCGGTTGCCTGGTCTGTTTGGCTGCAGTAGTGTCTGAATCACACCAGAAACAAGCATGTAGAAAATCTTGTCAGATCTGACAATATTGTCAGAAACACCTGATCTGCTGTATGCTTGTTCCAGGTCTATGGCTAAAAGTATTAGAGGCAGAGGATCAGCAGCGCAGCCAGGCCACTGGAAATATTTGAAAGGAAGTAAATATGGCAGCCTCCATATCCCTCCCGTTATAGCTGTCCTTTAACTTATAACTGCACACTGTTCACATTGTTTTAGCTTCCATAACACAAACTGAAATACTAACACTTTGAAATGAATGTTATAGATTTAGTTCTGACTTCATCATCACCCCCCTCCTGTCAAATCTCTCCCAGTGGAAGTGTATCCTATGGAGAATATCTGTAGGTGATATATGATAGGCCAGTATGTAGCGAATGATGTCATCAGAGCTAATAGGAAACATACTTCTGTATGGTTTTCATTCTTTCGGTGGAGAAAATGAAATTAGCACTAGAATATCAGCTGTAAGTGAAGCATTTAGCTATTTAACAGACTTTCACTAGGCAGAATAGTGGAACAGAATGTGAGAGTGATGTCCATACAGCACATCAGCTGCTATCTGCATTAACCACAGCAGTGAGAAATTGTTCTAATTTCACCTGCCAGAGCCAATTCCACAGGAAATCACATTCTGGCCTCTTTCTACCACCAGAAGTATGTCAGATAACGACGCACAGGCACACAACATTACTCCATGGGTCTTGTCAAGCCTTAAAGTGTACCTCCGCTTTCATTAGGCTGGATTCACAGTGGTCCAGGGTGAACTGCAATGGAGACTGAACATAGACTTTCATACATAGCCTGCATGCAGCCAGTTAGAATAACGTGAACCATTACAACCCAGTACTGTGAACAGGCCCATATAGTTGTCAAACACTGTGAACTAGGCCTAAGACTCAAAGAGGAACTCCAGTGAAAATAATATAATAGAAAAAAAGTACTTCATTTATACAATAATTATGTATAAATGATTTAGTTGGTGTTTGCCCATTGTAAATTCTTTCCTCTCCCCGATTTACATTCTGACATTTTCTCACATGGTGACATTTTTACTGCTGGCAGGTGATGTCACTGGAAGTAGCTGCAGCTTGTTTTTTTTTTTTTTTTTTTTGGGCAGTTGGAAACAGCTGTAAACAGCTATTTCCCACAATGCAACGAGGTTCACAGACTGGAAACTGCCAGGACAATGGTCCTCACAGTTTCCTGTGGGAGAGTTTTCACCACAATATCAGCCAACAGCGCCCCCTGATGATCCAGGAAAAGGAATAGATTTGTCATGTAAAAGGGGGTATTGGCTACTGATTGGGAAGAAGTTCATTGATTGGTCACGGTTTCACTTTAAATATGAACTTTAACAAAGGATTGAATTCCACCCCAATCAGTAGTTGATGCCCCCTTTCCCATGAGAAATCTTTACCTTTTCTCAAATAGATCGTCAGGGGGGTCTGTATGGCTGATATTGTGGTGAAACCTCTCCCACAGTGTGATGTCATGACCATGGTCCTGACAGTTTTCTGTCTGTGAACCTCATTGCATTGTGGGAAATAACAGCCTTTTCCAACTACCAACCAAGCAAGTAATATCTCCCTCTGTGCATAAAACCCTGACGAAACAGACATTTCGAAAAGATCACCTGGCAGAACTAAAGTTGCCACCACCTGTGATACATGTCAGAATGTAAATCAGGGAGAGGAAAGAATTTACAATGGGCAAACACTGGCTAAATAATCTATATATTGTAAAAAAATAAGCAATGTTATTCATTATGTTATTTTCACTACAGTTCCTCTTTAAGTAACAAAAATAGTTTTACACAAGCCATTTTAGAAATTAAAGTCACCAAGAATTATCTTCCCATTTCATTGTGAAGCCAGCTATGACTTTGTGAAATTAGCATTATTTTTACTCCTTTTAAAGAGACACTGAAGCGGAAAAAAAAATTATGATATAATGAATTGGTTGTGTAATACGGATAATTACTAGAATTTTAGTAGCAAAGAAAATTTTCTCATATTTTTATTTTCAGTTATATAGTGTTTTTTATAACATTGCATCATTCTCTAATATTTGCAGTTTAGACACTACTCAGCATTATAAATGGGTTCAAAAGTTCACCAGCCTGCTCTGGAAAATCTTCCCTGCAGAGGGAAAAAAAGATACATTGGGCTTGATTCACAAAGCGGTGCTAACTGTTAGCACGCCTGTGAAAACCCCCTTAGCACGTCTAAACGAGTTTTCGCGCGCACTGCACAGAGCGCAGGGCGCTCCGCGCAAAGTGCCCATTAAAGCCTATGGGACTTTAGCGAGCATAAAACTTTGCGCGCGTAAAACTTTGCGCGCGCAAAGTTAGCGCGTGATCTGATTGAGAAATCCGGTGCTAACCTACTTAGCACCCTGGTTAGCGCATCTAAAGACTTTAGACGTGCTAAGTAGGTTAGCACCGCTTTGTGAATCAAGCCCTTTGTCTTTTAAAGCTTATTGTCTCAAGTGTCTGGCAGAGTTCTCTGTGACTTTGAAAGTCAATGTATCTCAATGGGGTGGTTCACACCAGAGCGGGAGGCGTTTTGCAGAAACGCATACTCCCGGGGTGAGGCATTTTTTGGATTGCGGAGGCGTTTCTGCCTCAATGTTAAGTATAGGAAAACTCAAACCGCTCTGAAAAACGGCAGTTCAGAGCGGTTTTGCAGGCATTTTTGTTACAGAAGCTGTTCAGTAACAGCTTTACTGTAACAATATCTGAAATCTACTACACCAAAAACGCTTCACAAAACCGCAAAACGCTAGCTGAAACGCTACAGAAAAATAACAAAAAGCGTTTCAAAATCTGCTAGCATTTTGCGGATCTGCTAGCGTTTTTTGGTGTGCACCAGGCCTAAATGAGCATTCTGCAGAGATCACCTGACAGGGCTAAAGATGCTGCTGCCTGTAATACATTTCACATTGTAAGTCAGGGAGAGGAAAGATCTTACAATGGACAAACACTGACTAGTGTTGGGCGAACAGTGTTCGCCACTGTTCGGGTTCTGCAGAACATCACCCTGTTTGGGTGATGTTCGAGTTCGACCGAACACCTGATGGTGTTCGGCCAAACCGTTCGGCCATATGGCCGAACTAAGAGCGCATGGCCAAACGTTCCCCGAACGTTCGGCTAGCGCTGTGATTGGCCGAACGGGTCACGTGGTTCGGACCCAAACGCGCTCTGATTGGCCGAACGGGTCACGTGGTTCGGGTAAATAAATACCCGATCCACGTCATTTCTCCGCCATTTGTCTGTGGATTTAGCTTTGGGTAGGCAGGCAGGGTAGTTCTCTCTCCAGCCAGGCTAGCCAGGGTCCCCCCAGTCATTGTGTCGCTGCTGGGAATAGTAGTACACCGCTCACCCACACTATATAGCATTGTGTTTACTGCCACTCTGTGTACACCGCTCACCCACCACTGTATAGCATTGTGTTTACTGCCACTATGTGTCTCTGCTGGGAACAGTAGTACACCGCTCACCCGCCACTGTATAGCATTGTGCTCTGTGTCGCTGCTGGGAATAGTAGTACACCGCTCACCCACCACTGTATAGCATTGTGCTCTGTGTCACTGCTGGGAACAGTAGTACACCGCTCACCCACCACTGTATAGCATTGTGCTCTGTGTCGCTGCTGGGAATAGTAGTACACCGCTCACCCACCACTGCATAGCATTGTGCTCTGTGTCGCTGCTGGGAATAGTAGTACACCGCTCACCCACCACGGTATAGCATTGTGCTCTGTGTCGCTGCTGGGAACAGTAGTACACCGCTCACCCACCACTGTATAGCATTGTGCTCTGTGTCGCTGCTGGGAATAGTAGTGCACCGCTCACCCACCACTGTATAGCATTGTGCTCTGTGTCGCTGCTGGGAATAGTAGTACACCGCTCACCCACCACTGTATAGCATTGTGCTCTGTGTCGCTGCTGGGAATAGTAGTACACCGCTCACCCACCACTGTATAGCATTGTGCTCTGTGTCGCTGCTGGGAATAGTAGTACACCGCTCACCCACCACTATATAGCATTGTGCTCTGTGTCGCTGCTGGGAATAGTAGTACACCGCTCACCCACCACTGTATAACATTGTGCTCTGTGTCGCTGCTGGGAACAGTAGTACACCGCTCACCCACCACTGTATAGCATTGTGCCCTGTGTCGCTGCTGGGAATAGTAGTACACCGCTCACCCACCACTGTATAGCATTGTGCTCTGTGTCACTGCTGGGAATAGTAGTACACCGCTCACCCACCACTGTAAAGCATTGTGCTCTGTGTCGCTGCTGGGAACAGTAGTACACCGCTCACCCACCACTGTATAGCATTGTGCTCTGTGTCGCTGCTGGGAATAGTAGTGCACCGCTCACCCACCACTGTATAGCATTGTGCTCTGTGTCACTGCTGGGAATAGTAGTACACCGCTCACCCACCACTGTAAAGCATTGTGCTCTGTGTCGCTGCTGGGAACAGTAGTACACCGCTCACCCACCACTGTATAGCATTGTGCCCTGTGTCGCTGCTGGGAATAGTAGTACACCGCTCACCCACCACTGTATAGCATTGTGCTCTGGTTCCCTGCTGGGAATAGTAGTACACTGCTCACTCAACACTGTATAGCATTGTGCTCTGTGTCGCTGCTGGGAATAGTAGTACACCGCTCACCCACCACTGTATAGCATTGTGCTCTGTGTCGCTGCTGGGAACAGTAGTACACCGCTCACCCACCACTGTATAGCATTGTGCTCTGTGTCGCTGCTGGGAATAGTAGTACACCGCTCACCCACCACTGTATAGCATTGTGCTCTGTGTCGCTGCTGGGAATAGTAGTACACCGCTCACCCACCACTGTATAGCATTGTGCTCTGTGTCGCTGCTGGGAACAGTAGTACACCGCTCACCCACCACTGTATAACATTGTGCTCTGTGTCGCTGCTGGGAACAGTAGTACACCGCTCACCCACCACTGTATAGCATTGTGCTCTGTGTCGCTGCTGGGAATAGTAGTACACCGCTCACCCACCACTGTATAGCATTGTGCTCTGTGTCGCTGCTGGGAATAGTAGTACACCGCTCACCCACCACTGTATAGCATTGTGCTCTGTGTCGCTGCTGGGAACAGTAGTACACCGCTCACCCACCACTGTATAGCATTGTGCCCTGTGTCGCTGCTGGGAATAGTAGTACACCGCTCACCCACCACTGTATAGCATTGTGCTCTGTGTCACTGCTGGGAATAGTAGTACACCGCTCACCCACCACTGTAAAGCATTGTGCTCTGTGTCGCTGCTGGGAACAGTAGTACACCGCTCACCCACCACTGTATAGCATTGTGCTCTGTGTCGCTGCTGGGAATAGTAGTACACCGCTCACCCACCACTATATAGCATTTCTGTACTGCCACTGTACTGCTGCCAGTCAGCGTGTACTTTAAGGATAAGTGAAATGAAGAAGAAATCCTGTGAAAGAGGGAGGGGCAAGGGAAGAGGTGTTTCCCCTGACGGTTCACGTACAGGCCACAGTGGAGCACCGAAGAAAACCCACTCAATACCGCCCATGTTGTCCAGGAAATCAACCCTCACAAATCCAAAAGAACAGGACCAGATAATTACTTGGATGACCTCTCAAGCGTCCAGCAGTGGGTTAAGCAGCACCAGCACATCACGCACGAGGTCCGAGTCCTCAGCCAGTTACAAGGAGCCAGTGGGCACAAAGCTGACACAACCGGCAGCGACACCACGCACACAACTGCCAAATAACCAGTCCGAAGAATTTCCTCAGGACACAATGGGGTATTCGCAGGAGCTATTCCCAGCCCAACAAACTTCCACCTTTCAAAGGTCAATGGAACAGCCAGAAATGTTGTGCCCGGATTCACAACCATTTACTGTGGGAAATGCACCGCGCACTGAAATGCAAGGCGAGTCCGAGGACTTTGAAACCAAAATCCCAGAGCAAGTTGGGCAGGAGGGGTTTCAATTGCAGGAGGTCGGCCGAGAAGATCTGGAAGACGACGTTGGAGTGAGCTGCGCAGAGGTTGTTCTGGGGAGCTCTACTCCACGGCGGTGGCCCACAATCACATATGACGAGTTTGAGGAGATGGAAGAGGAGGGTTTGGACAATGTGGACAGAGACCCAGATTTTGTATGTGAAGGAGAACATCGCCGTCGTAGCAGCACAGATGAGTCTGTTGAAGAACCCACTGCTGCACGAGTTCGCCTTGTGCCACAAGGTAGGCGGCGCGAAATTTCAGGCACCACAAGCGTGGAAGTTCAAGTGAGATGCAAAAGAGGCGAAAACAGAAATCGCCAGCAAGGCAGGTGCTCCAAAGTCTGGCCTTTCTTTGAAGACTGCAGTGAGGATGGTACCATGGTGATTTGCAAGGTGTGCAAGACCCGCCTGAGCAGGGGGAAAAATATTAACAACCTCTCCACCACCAGCATGACCCGCCACATGGTATCCAAACATCCCACTCTGTGGGCAAACGCGGCAGGACAGGGTACCAGCAACGCTGCCTCCCTTGAGGTCACCAGACTCACCACCAGACCCACCTCAGCAGCAGCAGTAGCCCAGCCATTGCGTGGTTCACAACAACATTCACAAACATCAGACGACGCTGACACTGTCACTTTCCGGAATAGTGCTCTTGAGGTCTCCCAGTCTTCATCAAACACAACAACCAACAGCCCTTCAGTGTGCAGCCCTACGGTTCAGTTGTCTCGGAGATGTTTGAGCGCAAGAGGAAATTGCCAGCAAATGACCCCCGGGCCGTGGCACTAGCAGCCAGCATCAGGGCCGGCCCTAGACTATTTGCCGCCTGAGGCAAAAAAAAATTCCGCCGCCACCCCCCCCCCCCCCCCCGGTGGGGGGCGCGCTCTGGGGGGCCGCCGAGCTGGAGGGGTAGCTGGCAGGACTGGGGTTTTGGGCCTAGCGGCGGGGAGGGGGTCATACCCCCCCTCCCTCGCCTGGGTCCCCCGAACTGCGCTACCCTCCAGCCTTAAATACAAGCAGCCGCTATGTGTAAGAGAAATGGGCGGGGAGGACACTCACCTCTTCCCAGCGTGCGCTCCACTGACGTCACTTCCTGCAGCGTTGCAGGAAGTGACGTCAGTGGAGCGCACGCTTGGAACGAGGAAGAGGTGAGTCCTCCCCGCCCGTGCCTCTTACACATAGCGGCTGCTTGTATTTAAGGCTGGAGGGGAGCGGAGCACGGGGGACCCAGGCGAGGGAGGGGGGGTCCGACCCCCCTCCCCGCCGCTAGGCCCAATACCCCCGTCCTGCCAGCTACCCCTCCAGCTCGGCGGCCGGCTCCCCGCACCCATGGACGGGCGGGTGCCGCCCCCCTGGAATTTTGCCGCCTGAGGCAAAAGTTTCACCCCGCCTCATGAGCGGGCCGGCCCTGGCCAGCATAGCCAAGCTTCTGGCCTGCGAAATGCTGCCATATCGAGTGGTGGAGACAAACAGCTTCAAGGGCATGATGTCAGTGGCCATCCCACGTTACGTGGTTCCCAGCCGCTACCACTTTGCGCGCTCTGCAGTGCCTGAGTTGCATGAGCACGTGGTCAGCAAAATAACCCGAAGCTTGAAGAATGCCGTTGCCTGCAAGGTTCACCTCACCACTGACAATTGGACGAGTGCGTTCGGCCAGGGTCGATACATCTCCCTTACCGCGCACTGGGTGAACCTTGTGGAGCCTGGCAGCGATTCCTCACCTGCTACGGCGCAGGTGTTGCCCACGCCGCAAACAGCTGCACCGCCGTCCCTCCCACTGGATAACAACAGCAGCACCTACCTCTCTGACTCCTTCTCCTCCAACGCATCTCAAAGCTGTACCTCATCCGGAAACGCTAACCCAGCAGCAGTAGGATTGTGGAAGCAGTGCAGCACAGCTGTTGGCATGCTTCAGCAAGCGTTGCTGAAGCTTATCTGCCTTAGGGATAAGCAGCACACAGGGGAGGAAATTTGGAGGGGAATAAAGGAACAGACGGATTTGTGGCTGGCACCGCTGGACCTAAAACCAGGCTTGGTTGTGTGTGATAATGGGAGTAATCTCATTCGCGCTTTAGGGTGGCTAAGCTGACACACATCCCTTGCCTGGCGCACGTGATGAACCTAGTAGTTCAGCGGTTCCTGAGGACATACCCAGGCGAGGGCCGATCTTCTGTTGAAGGTGCGACGAGTGGCCAAACATTGTAGAAATTCCAGTACTGCTTCGGGGGCACTCGCCAAGGTGCAGGAGCGCTTCAATCTCCCCCACCATCGCTTGCTGTGTGATGTCCCTACGCGCTGGAATTCTACGCTGCACATGCTAGCCCGCTTTTGCGAGCAGACGAGTGCAGTGGTCCAGTACATGACGGCGCAGTACCGAGGCGCATCCGGACAGCTGCCAAGCTTCTGTGGATCCGATTGGGCCAACATGTTGGACCTCTGCCAAGTCCTCCAAAATTTTGAGCAATCCACGTTGCTTGTGAGCAGTGACAACTCTTCAGTCAGCATTACCATACCACTGCTGTGTTTACTGAAGAAGTCAATGTTGAAAATCAATAAAACAGCTGTCATGATGCAACTGGGGGAATCTGAAGGAGAAAACGATCAGCGTGATGATACCAACATCAGGCCATCTGCTTTAGGAAACGCTGGCCCCAGCAGCTATGACGAAGAAGAGGAGGAGGAACAGCTGGAGTTGGAGCAGGAATTTCATGCCACCACTGACGAGGGCCAGAGCGGTGCACGTTGGACTTCCACAATTCAGCGCGAATGGTCAGCAGAAGCAGACCAGGAAGAAGGTGACGACTATGATGCATCACAACTATCACAACGCTCACAAGAGGATGATGAGGATTCTGGCAGGACTCTGGCACACATGGCTCAATTCATGCTAGACTGCATTGAACGTGATCCACGCATTGTGCGCATTCTGAACAACACCAATTACTGGGTTTATACCCTTCTGGATCCACGGTACAAACACAATGTTCCAAAACTGCTTGAAGAAAGAGTCAGACAGGTCAAAATGGAAGAATACCAGCAGGCCCTTGTGGAGACTTTAGAGAGGAGATTGACATCCTCCCCCTCCTCTAGCCAGTTGTACGCCGACAGACTGACTTCTACAAACCCAGGACGACCAGGAGGGCAGCAAACAACACAAGCAGCAGCTAGTGCCCAAAAGGGAATGGTATCGGCAGTGTCCTTGGAGTGGGAAAATTTTCTGACACCCATGCAGCAGCCCACAGAACAGCAAGCGTGCAGATCCACCTCCAACACCGATCGCCTGGAGAAGATGGTCAAGGACTACATGTCAGATGGCGTAGCTGTGTTGAACAATCCATCTGCACCCTTCAACTATTGGGTATCGAAGCTAGACACCTGGCACGAACTGGCAATGTACGCAATAGAGGTGCTGGCTTGCCCGGCAGCCAGCGTTATGTCAGAACGCTGTTTCAGTGCGGCCGGAGGCATCGTCACAGATCGGCGTATCCGCCTCTCCACAGAAAATGCAGACCGTCTGACTCAAATTAAAATGAATCAATCCTGGATTGGAAACGACTACGCAACACTCCCAGACCCCAACCAAGTAACATGAACAATGAACATCTGTGATGGGTTAGCATTTCCGGTCCCTGTTTATTGAACCTCTCATCTGTATTACATTTATGACTGCATGGCGACAAAATGCATTGCTATCTGCACGCTTCTTGTCCTCATGCAAGGCCTGGGTTGCGCCTGAAAGCGTAGCCTTCTCCTCCTGCGCCTCCTCCTGTTCCATCACGTGTGCTGCTGCTGGGTTAGCGTTGCCGGTCCCTTTTTACGGAACCTCTTATCTGTATTACATTTATGACTGCATGGCGACAAAATGCATTGCTATCCGCACGCTTCTTGTCCTCATGCAAGGCCTGGGTTGTTGTGTCTCAAAGCGTGGCCTTCTCCTCCTGCGCCGCCCTCCTCCTGTTCCATCACGTGTGCTGCTGCTGGGTTAGTGTTACCGGTCCCTTTTCCTGGAACCTCTTATCTGTATTACATTTATGACTGCATGGCGACAAAAAGCATGTTACCTGTGCAAAGAAAAATGACATTTTCCGCATTTAAAAGACATTTTTTCCTTTGAAACTTTACAATCAATTTTCTCAAAAACTATAAGCTCTTTTTCAAATATTTTTTTTCCTCTTGTACCCACTCCCAAGGTGCACATACCCTGCAAATTTGGGGTATGTAGCATGTAAGGAAGCTTTACAAAGCACGAAAGTTCGGGTCCCCATTGACTTCCATTATGTTCGGAGTTCGGCGCAAACACCCGAACATCGCGGCCATGTTCGGCGAACGTTCGCGAACCCGAACATCTAGGTGTTCGCCCAACACTAACACTGACTAAATCGTGTATAAATGAATATTGTAAAAAAAAAAAAAAATAAGCAATTTTATTTATTATGTTATTTTCACTCTGGTAAAGAGAGATCGAGGTGGATCTTCAGTGGGCAGATGGGACACAGAGTCATGTTCTCTGCCTAATGACATGGCTCTGTGTCCCCCAACTGCCACTCTCTGCCCCACAAGATTTGTCGCTAACTGGGAGGTAAACACAGGGGAGAGGAATTCCCTGTTTAAATCACCTGCCAGGGGCGTTCCTGCAGGGCCTCCTGAGCTGTCATTGGGCGGTAGAAGTGGAGCTTGTTTGACGGCTGCTATAGACAGTATTATTTTCCGCTGTGCTATACTGGATAGCCGCAATAGCGGCATTGGTGATCACTAATATAAGTGCATTTTTTATGATGATGATGATGTTATCCATTCAGTCGTGTCCGACTCTTGGTGATCCTATGGGTTAGCTCTCTCCACGCTGTCCGATCTTGTACCATTTCTGCCAGTTGCCTTAAGCTCAAACCTTTGTCAGCTTTGATGGTGTCAAGCCAACGCGTTCTCTGGTGGCCTTGTCGCCTTTTGCCACTGATCAGTCCTAGCATTAGGTCTTTCTCTAAGGAATTTAATCGCATCACGTGGCCGAAATATGTGAGTCTGAGTCTGGTGATCTTGCCTTCCAGTGATATGTCTGGTCTTATACGTTCCAGTACTTCTTTGTTCGTCATTCTTGCTGTCCATGGAAAGCAAAGCAACCGTCGCCAGCACCACAGCTCAAAGGAGTCGATTTTTCTTCTATCTGCTTTTCTTTGGGCCCAACTTTTGCAGCCATACATGGTTATGGGGAAAACAACGGCATGAACCAGTCTACATTTAGTCGTAATGCTAATGTCTTTGCTTTTCCATACTTGATTCATGCTTACCATCGCTTTTTTATACGAAAGGCTATTTAAATGAAGATTGCATAAACAAGACTGCAGCAATATAATCACATTTATACTTTAGGTGCAATCATTTGTGCTTGCTATAGAGAAGGAGGTATGCTCAGTGGGTTGTTCCTTACAGTTAGTACTAGAAGTTGTACTTTTTCTGGTTATCTGTTGTAGAAGGCGGCATTGAGAATTTTGTCTATTGTTTGATCATACTGTAGATCTGGCATATTTTATGGTATATTTTAATGCAATAGTGTTTTTATGAAACTAAAATTTGGCATTATTGTTTGCATAGGCGCAGGAGTTGTTTTACTATATTTCGTACCTATTCATGGTGGGGGTGTGAGTAACCCCACTAACTCTGTGCAGCCTATTTGATTACTTGATTAACAAGCGCTACAACTTACAATTTTATTCCTTGCCAAGTACACCCTTAGCATTTTGTCCTCCCCTCCAGTCTGGTTCTCCTCCATTGCCCCTCGCTCCCTTGCTCTCTGCCTGCCTGGATCAAATTACATCTCTTTTCACAGTGTGTAAGGAGAGGAGAGACAGGAGAACTGATGCAGCCTGTCATATTCTGTCTGTTTGCTATAATTCTTATTTCAGACATCTTGTCTGCCTACCTGGATTAGATAGCATCTCTTTTCACAATGGTTGTGGGCTGGGAGCAGGACATGGGGAGACTGTGTTTATCTCCGAGTTAGCGACAAATCTTGTCACTAAACTCGGGGGGCTATAGCGTAGCACTGCAAAGGGGGGGGGGGGGGGGGCGGCAGAGAGCGGCTGTGTGGGGACACAGAGCCATGTCATTAGGCAGAGAACATGCCTCTGTGTCCCATCTGCCCCCCGAAGATTCACCTCGGGTTCTCTTTAAAGCGGCCTTGAACTCAGAACTTCCTGTCTGCTCTAAAAGATAAGCAACAGCATAATAACCTTTACAGAAAAACATTTCTTTATTACCACTGATACAACTCCTGCAATAAATCTGCAGTGTGTCTACTTCCTGCTTGTATGGAAGCAGATATGGGGGTTAACATCCTGTGTTTACAAATGGGTTGCTCTGCTGAGGCAGCCAGCTGACACAGCTGAGAGATCAAACTTGTGATTCGTCACAGATGAGGGGGAATTAGACTAAACTCTCTAAATACACACAGGGTGCATTTCTCTATGTTTTCTTTCTGTCCTGTGCAAGAGTTCAGGTCCACTTTAATACTCTAAACGTATTACTTGCGAAAGAGTGAAAGCTTTAAGATTGTGATTCACAAATCATTACCTGGCGGACAGAGAACACAGGAAGTCTTTATCAAACTGACACATAGTGACACAGGTACCATTGTCTAGTTATACAGTTACCAGCTGTTCCCGGGAGAGATATGAGTCATGAGAAAGTGAATACAGTATACTCAGCATACTTTGCACAAACAGGGGCAAACCCAGGATTTTCAAGGGGGGGGGGGGGTACACATAATGCAATTTCTCGGGGCAGGATCTGACAATTATTTTCTAAATGTCCGATCTGCTCCCGATCGACAATGAGATGGATCAGGAGCAGTTTAGATACAGATAATGAAGACAGCCAACATTGGTAATGAAGGGGAAAGTGACTCGGTTAAGTGCTCTAGAGCTACTCCATGCTCAGTACACACACTGCTGCTCCATGCTCTGTACACACGCTGCTGCTCCATGCTCTGTACACACGCTGCTGCTCCATGCTCTGTACACACGCTGCTGCTCCATGCTCTGTACACACGCTGCTGCTCCATGCTCTGTACACACGCTGCTGCTCCATGCTCTGTACACACACTGCTGCTCCATGCTCTGTACACACGCTGCTACTCCATGCTCAGTACACACACTGCTGCTCCATGCTCTGTACACACGCTGCTGCTCCATGCTCTGTACACACGCTGCTACTCCATGCTCTGTACACACGCTGCTGCTCCATGCTCTGTACACACGCTGCTACTCCATGCTCAGTACACACACTGCTGCTCCATGCTCTGTACACACGCTGCTGCTCCATGCTCTGTACACACACTGCTGCTCCATGCTCTGTACACACGCTGCTACTCCATGCTCAGTACACACACTGCTGCTCCATGCTCTGTACACACGCTGCTGCTCCATGCTCTGTACACATGCTGCTGCTACATGCTCTGTACACACGCTGCTACTCCATGCTCAGTACACACACTGCTGCTCCATGCTCTGTACACACGCTGCTACTCCATGCTCAGTACACACACTGCTGCTCCATGCTCTGTACACACGCTGCTGCTCCATGCTCTGTACACATGCTGCTGCTACATGCTCTGTACACACGCTGCTACTCCATGCTCAGTACACACACTGCTGCTCCATGCTCTGTACACACGCTGCTACTCCATGCTCAGTACACACACTGCTGCTCCATGCTCTGTACACACGCTGCTACTCCATGCTCAGTACACACACTGCTGCCCTATGCTCTGTACACACGCTGCTGCTCCATGCTCTGTACACACACTGCTGCTCCATGCTCAGTACACACACTGCTGCTCCATGCTCAGTACACACACTGCTGCTCCATGCTCTGTACACACGCTGCTGCTCCATGCTCTGTACACATGCTGCTGCTACATCCAAAGTCAACTGTAGCAGGGAAAGAAAGGGGGCAGTGCTCTGAGCTACAGGACACCTGCAAATATTCTGCTTTCTCTGTGTTTTTGTGGCTACGCTTGTTATAGTTGTGAAGATTATTCTGTCCACACTTGTTTTATGACCCTTGCTAGATGGGCCCCCAGGCTGTGAGCATCACCAGTGGGGTAGCAATAGGGGTTACAGAGGTCTCATATGCACCAGGGCCCTTGGGCCAGACCTCCCTCAACTGCAGTATTGGCTCTTTATTGGTCCTGTGCTGGTAATAGTCAGTTCTATAAATGCTTTGAATGATGATAATCATCAGGGCAGTATCTAGGCTAAAATGCACCCAGGGCGAGGGTGTAAAAATTGCAGCAGCAGCACCCCCCCCCCCCCGCTCCTAGGTCGCTGCAGTATAGGTAACCAGGCATAGGTGCCCCAGTATAGTTAGCTGGCTATAGGTCCCCCCAGTATAGGTAGCGAGCCATAGGTGCCCCAGTAGAATTGCCCCCAGTATAGGTTAGCCAGGTAGGTGCCTCCAGTATAGGTAGCCTGTATAGTTGCTCCCAGTATAGGTTAGATAGGTAGGTGCCCCCAGTACAGGTTAGCTAGGTGGGTGTCTCCAATATAGGTAGCCAGAATAGTTGCCCTAGGTTAGATAGGTAGCTGCCCCCAGTGTAGGTTACTTAGGTAGGTGCCACAGTATGGCCTGGATAGGTAGGTGCCCCCAGTACAAGTTAGTTAGGTATATGCCCCCAGTATAGATTAGATAGGTATATGTCCCCCAGCATAGATTAGATAGGTATATGTCCCCAGTATAGATTAGATAGGTATATGTCCCCCAGCATAGATTAGATAGGTATATGCCCCCAGTATAGGTTAGATAGGTATATGCCCACAGTATATATTAGATAGGTATATGCCCCCAGTAGAGGTTAGATAGGTAGGTGCTGGCAGTATAGGTTAGATAGGTATATGCCCCCAGTATAGGTTAGATAGGTATATGCCCACAGTATATATTAGATAGGTATATGCCCCCAGTAGAGGTTAGATAGGTAGGTGCTGGCAGTATAGATTAGATAGGTATATGCCCTCAGTATAGCTTAGATAGGTATATTCCCCCAGTATAGATTAGTTAGGTATATGCCCCCAGTATAGATTAGATAGATATATGTCCCCAGTATAGATTAGATAGGTATATGCCCCCAGTATAGATTAGTTAGGTATATGCCCCCAGTATATATTAGATAGGTATATGTCCCCAGTATAGATTAGTTAGGTATATGCCCCCAGTATAGATTAGTTAGGTATATGCCCCCAGTATAGATTAGATAGGTATATGCCCTCAGTATAGCTTAGTTAGGTATATTCCCCCAGTATAGATTAGTTAGGTATATGGCCCCAGTATATATTAGATAGTTATATGTCCCCAGTATAGATTAGTTAGGTATATGTTCCCAGTATAGATTAGATAGGTATATTCCCCCAGTATAGATTAGATAGGTATATGTCCCCAGTATAAATTAGATAGGTATATGCCCCCAGTATAGATTAGTTAGGTATATGCCCCCAGTATATATTAGATAGGTATATGTCCCCAGTATAGATTAGTTAGGTATATGCCCCCAGTATAGATTAGTTAGGTATATGCCCCCAGTATAGATTAGATAGGTATATGCCCTCAGTATAGCTTAGTTAGGTATATTCCCCCAGTATAGATTAGATAGGTATATGTCCCCAGTATAGATTAGATAGGTATATGTCCCCCAGCATAGATTAGATAGGTATATGTCCCCAGTATAGATTAGATAGGTATATGTCCCCCAGCATAGATTAGATAGGTATATGCCCCCAGTATAGGTTAGATAGGTATATGCCCACAGTATATGTTAGATAGGTATATGCCTACAGTAGAGGTTAGATAGGTAGGTGCTGGCAGTATAGGTTAGATAGGTATATGCCCCCAGTATAGATTAGATAGGTATATGCCCTCAGTATAGATTAGATAGGTATATGACCCCAGTAAAGGCTAGATAGGTATATCCCCCCCCCCCCCAGTACAGGTTAGATAAGTAGCTGCCCCCAGTATAGATTAGATAGGAAGCTGCCCCCCCCCCATAATGGAGGGGGAAGCTGCAGCTGCGGTGAGGGCGACCCGACCTCTCCCTCACTTCCTCTCCCGGGCCGCCCTCCATGCTCTCCCCTCCGCTGCAGACTGCAGGTTACAGGTTAACAGAGTGCAGACCTGAAAGCTGTTACAGAGTCATTCCGAATTTTTAATAATGGAGGACAGAGAATCCCGTCAATCACAGTGGACCAACAGGATGCAGTAGAGGAGATAGAGATTGATGATTAGACTATGCAGAAGGTAAGTACGGCATGTGTATGTTTATCTGGACTTTTATTGTTCGGTTCAGGTTGGCTTTAACCACTTCAGGACCACAGGCTTTACACCCCGCCCCCCCGTAGACATAGATATACTGTAGTGGTGGAAAAAGTGGTTAATTCCGCTACACACATAATAGAACTTCAGCTCTGTGTTTAGCACTAGTGACCTACAATTCCACACTAAAGTGAATATTTGTATTTTGGACTGCTTTCTTGCAGAGCTATGGAGCTTTGTGAGCAGTAGAGATGGCCCGAATGGTTTGCCGGCGAACGGTTCCTGGCAAACTTCCTGGGTTCGCGATCGCTGAGAACCGCGAACTTTTCCGGAAGTTCGATTCACCCCCATAGTGCATCATTAGGGTCAACTTTGACCCTCTACATCACAGTCAGCAGGCACATTGTAGCCAATCAGGCTACACTCCCTCCTGGAGGCCCTCCCCCCTTATAAAATGCAGGCAACGTCAGGCATTGGACTCACTTGTGTGCCTGCAGTAATTAGAGAAGGGAGAGCTGCTGCAGACTCCCATAGGAAAAGCTTAGTTAGGCTCTTGTAGGCTTGTTAGCTTGCACCTTGTTGATTCTTATTGCTAAAAAAGCACCCCTCAACAGCTCTTTTGAGAGCTAATCTTGTTCTTGTGATCTATTTTCTTTTTTTTAGTGGCCCACTCGCATTATATTTATATAAAGTCCTTTCAGTCAGTCGCAGCTGGCCTTTGGCCCCCTAATTCCGACTGTGCCACTGCCAGGCCCAGCACATTCAGTGACTACCTGTGTGTGTGACAGGCAGCTGCACATTTGTAATCCCAATCACTGCACCTGTTCACTGTTTAGTCCACCTACCTACCTACCTACGTGAGCGCATGCATTGTTAATACCACCAGTCATTGCACCTGTTCACAGTACGTGTGTGTGTGTGTGACAGGTGCACATTTGTAATACCAGCAGCACTGCATATACCTACCTACCTGTTGTTCAGTGCACCCACCTACCCATGTGAGCACACACAGTGTGCTATTTAACCACTTTGTCCTCCTTGACGTATAAAAACTTCAAGGAGGACAGGCGCGCTCCCGCGGCCGATTGCGCGCGTGCACGCGCACTCCCGGCCGCAGATTCGGTAGCCACGGAATCAATGTATCGGGCTCCATCACTGATCACTGATTCCTCTCCCCCGCTGAAAAAGCAACATCTTCTCTCGGAAGCTTCGCTTTTTCTGAAGCTATGTCCCTCTAAGCGTACATTGTACGCTTAGAGTGACGTCATGTAAACAAACTCAAGATTGCCATCTTGTGGCCAAAAAGTAAAACTACAAGTAAAAGTAAAAAAAAATTACAATACACAAATATTTCCCCAAATAAAACACGTTTATATCCCACCCTCCCAAAAATGCCAACATAAAATGTTTAATAAAAAAAAAACATTACTATAAAAAAAACCACAAACATAAATATTTACCTAAGGGTCTAAACTTTTTAAATATCTATGTAAAGATGAAATATTTCTCTCTATTTTTTTTATAAGCTTGTAAATAGTGATGAATGCAAAACGGAAAAAATGCTCTTTTATTTCCAAATAAAATATTGTCGCGATACATTGTGATAGGGACATAATTTAAACGGTGAAATAACCGTGACAAATGGGCAATTACAATACGTGGGTATTAATTACAGAGGCATGTATTATTTTAAAACTATAATGGCAGAAAACTGACAAATAATGTATTTTTTCATTTTTTTTCTTATTCTTACTGTTAAAATGCATTTACAGTAAGGTAGCTCTTAGCAAAATGTACCCCCCAAAGAAAGCCTAATTGGTGGCGGAAAAAACAAGATATAGATCAGTTAATTGTGATAAGTAGTGATAAAGTTATAGGCTAATGAATGGGAGGTGAACATTGCTCGGATGCATAAAGTGAAAACAACTGAAAGCTTGGTAAATACCACCAGTCACTGTACCTGTTCATGGTACCTGTGTGTGACAGGTGCACATTTGTAACACCCATCACTGCATATACCTACCTGTTGTTCAGTGCACTTACCTACCCACGTGAGCACACGCAGTGTCACTGTGCCTGTCCGGTACCTGTTTGTGTTTGACAGGTGCACATTGTAATACCCATCACTGCATATACCTCCCTGTTGTTCAGTGCACCCACCTACCTACGTGAGCGCATGCAGTGTACTATTTAATACCACCAGTCACTGTACCTGTTCACGGTACGTGTGTGTGACAGGTGCACATTTGTAATACCCATCACCGCATATACCTACCTGTTGTTCAGTGCACCCACCTACCTACGTGAGTGCACACAGTGTGATATACCACTCCGTGCATACCTGTTCACTGCACCTGTGTAACCGTACATTGTATTAGTCAAGTCAGTGCATACCTTTCACTTCATCCCCCCCAATATAGACAAAACAAAAGGCAGAGCCAGAGGCAAGCCACCTGGCAGGTCTGTTTGAGGTCGTGCTGTCGTGATTTTGTGCGCCCCTCGACCAAAGTACAGTGTTCATTAGAAGGCATGTGCCAGCAACCCCTAATATTGTCAGGACGTAGTTGACTATTTGACACAGAACACCTCATCTCATATCTTCCTCCTCCTGCTCTGATTCTGGCATCCCACTTACACTCAGCCACCACCAAAGTGCCATCACCCCAGGGCTCAGCGGCCCTCAGATGAGAGCAATGCCATCTGTACTCTCGGCCACCGAAAATTGAGCTGTGGAAAGACCAAGACCCGCGTAGGGACAACTACCTTATGAAGGCACATGATTTCAAAGCACAAACTGCAATGGGATGACCGCCTGAGTAAAAGTAGCACACAACAGCAAAGCCACACACCGCAGTGGAAGATACCAGGCCGCAATTTTTTCTCTAAAAAGGCGATACCTAAACTGTACTGTGATGTTGAAAGGCAAGTGGTGACATCTCTGGCACACAGCATTGGGTCAAGGGTCCATCTGACCACGGATGCCTGGTCCTCAAAGCACGCTCAGGCCTGCCCAAAGACTACGTCAGTCCCCACACACAGCATCTCTGCCTGCACGCCGTGTGACTGCCTGCCCAAGACTAAGTCGGTCCCCACACAGCAACTCTGCCTGCAGGCCGCTTGACTGCCTTCTCCGCCACCACCAACAGGATCCACCAGGACTCCAGGCGAATTCCTGAATCTTTAAGGCCACTGCTAGCAGCGGCTGCTATAATAATTTTTCTGGCTGCACAGCGGCTGCAACAACAAAACAAAGGGCATGTACATGTGACAATTCCCCTTCGTGATCGTTACCTTGCTGCGGTGAAGGGGCTTGCGTATCACAATGAAGCAATGACCGCCGGCTATATGAGTGTCTCGGGGGGTAGCACACCAAAGATAATAAGGTCATTGCTTCATTGTGGACAGACCAAATTCGATCAGCTGGACAATCACTGTTGTTCTGTCATTGAGCTACCTCAGCCTGGTGACCATATGGGCTTGAAAAATGCTATCGCCTGCACTCTCACCATGGTGTGCACCAGTCCAGCACGGACGTCACAATACAAACAGCTGTTTGCGGTGCGTTACACAGTGAGTTTGGTGTGTCAGTGTGAAGCAGTACTATAGTTACACTCCCTGATTGATGTATACACATGCAAGATGTTTGAAAGCACTTTAGGCCTCCAATTTAGCAATGCAATGTGATTTCTGCCCTTAAAACTCTGCTTTGCGTCAAATCCAGATTTTTTTTCCCTGGGACTTTTGGCGTCTATCCCACTCCGCCATGCCCCCCTCCAGGTATTAGACCACTTGAAACATCGTTTCCATCACTTTTGTGGCCAGCATAAATGTTTCTAGTTTTCAAAGTTCACCTCCCGATTGAAGTCTATTGCGGTTCGCGAAAGTTTGCAAGTTCGTGAACGTTTGCGGAGGTTCGCGAACCTAAAATCGGTGGTTCTGCGATCTCTAGTGAGCAGCTGTAAATTAATATTCATTCTGTAAAAGAAAATGACCTCAACACCTTTTCTTGTTACAAAGCATATAAAGGTAACCTGAACCGAGTAATATTATGTAAAATAAATATCTGCAAATAAGTATTACATACAGTACTTACCTCTCCCTTCAGTTCCTCTCAGAAGCTCACAATTTTCTTCTCACAATAATCCCTTCCAGTTTTGCCTAGATTTAGTAAGAACTAGAAGCCTTAGAGGCCTTTGCACTATATCAGTTGCTGTCAGTTAGAACTGAAAGGACAATTGATGTGCAAGGTAATGTCCATGTATTCCTACAGCTCGGCGATATTACAGGTTAACAGAGTGCAGACCTGAAAGCTGTTACAGAGTCATTCCGAATTTTTAATAATGGAGGACGGAGAATCCCATCAATCACAGTGAACAAACAGGATGCAGTAGAGGAGAAAGACATTGATGATTAGACTATGCAGAAGGTAAGTACGGCATGTGTATGTTTATTTGGACTTTTATTGTTCGGTTCAGGTTGGCTTTAACCACTTCAGGACCACAGGCTTTACCCCCCCCCAAAGACTAGGCAATTTTTTCACTGATTAGGCCACTGCATCTTTAAGGGCTCGCTGCAAGGTCGTACATGTCAGCACACAAGTGAATCCCCCCTCCTTTTCTGCCCACCAACAGAGCTTTTTGTTGGTGGGCTGTGATTGCTCCCAGGGTGTTACTTTATTTTTTTTATAAACATTATTAACATTATTATTAGGTTTTTGTTTTTTTAAATAAATAAGTGATTTTTTTATAATTAATTTTCCCAGCCCTCCTTCTCCTAGCCAGCCTATGTCAGCGATCGTCTGTCATAGGCTGCAGACCAATGAGAGCTGATTGCTCTCGTGTGTCCCAGGGGGACAGCCGTGTCACAAGGCTGTCCCCCGTACATCGCTGCCGTAGATCGCAGCGCTGTACTAACAGTCTAACAGTCTCCTCAGTCTAACAGTCTCCTCCCACGCTGATGACGGAGCGGAGATGCGCGCGCATTAGAGCGCACAATCTCCTGCAAAACGCGCCCACAGGACCTTACACCAATTTTGTTAGGCGGTCCTGAGGTTGCCGCCGCGGCTGCACTCATCGGCGTGACGCAGTCGGCTAGCTTAACCATTTTCGGACCGCAGTGATTGAGATCTACGCCCTGTTTTGGTGGGCTCCTGGCTGGCAGGGCGTAGATCTCAATCACTGTCCGCAGCGCGCATCCGCCGTTTCCGCCGCTACCCGCCGATCGCGCCGCTCGAACCCGACGATTCTCGCCGCATCTCACAGGCTCTGCCTGTCTCTATGACGGCAGAGTCATGTGAGCCGGTCAGGAGCCGATTTCATTGGCTCCTGACCTTGTCTTTCAATGTAAGCCGTTCCCATTGCCTTACATTGAAAAACAGGGTCAGGAGCCAATGAAAGCGGCTCCTGTCCTGCTCACATGACTCTGTCGACATAGAGACTGTAGAGTCTATGTCCTGAGGGTCTCGGCGAGCGGCGATGACGGCGGTTGCGGCGGGTATGTGCGGCGATCCGTCGGGATTTCGTCGGGATTGGACCAGCGGTCTCTGGTCTTTAAGTGCCCAGAGACCGCTGGTCCTTAAGTGGTTAAAGAGGAACTGTAACCAGGGCTTGAACTTCATCCCAATAAGAAGCTGATACCCCTTTTCCCATGAAAAACCTTTACCCTTCCTCAAATAGATCATCGGGAGTTCTGTATGGCTGATATTGTGGTGAAACCCTTCCCACAGTGTGATGTCAGGACCTAGGTCCTGACAGTTTGCGGTCTGTGAACCTCGGTGTATTGTGGGAAACAACAGCTTTTTCCAACTGCCAAGCAAGCAATATCTTCCTCTGTGCACATGTGTATATCTATAAAAAACAACTTTTTAGCCGTAGGCCCCATTTACACTTAATCAGTTAGTATGCATTTTTTTTCTTCTCCATAGCAGTGCATTGTGAAAAAGATTGCAGTTAAAGGGACTCCGAGCTCAAGTAAAAAAAGAAAGTTGTACTCACCCGGGGCTTTTTCCAGCCCAGTGCTGTTCGGGAGGTCCCACGACGGCATCCTGGCTCCTCTCCTAGTCCCCGCTCCGGAATGGCTGACCGGCCGCAGCCCGGGTGACACTCTGCTGAGTGTCGGGCTGTTCCTTCCGCGTATGACGCGGCTGATGTCACACGCCGGCCGCCTCGCATCATCACGGCGGCTGGCATGGCAGTACGGCGCATGCGCGCTTTAATCGCGCATGCGCAGTACTTTCACGCCGGCCGCCGTGATGACGCGAGGCAGCCGGCGTGTGACGTCAGCCGCGTCATACGCGGAAGGAACAGCCCGACACTCAGCAGAGTGTCGCCCGGGCTGCGGCCGGTCAGCCATTCTGGAGCGGGAACTAGGAGAGGAGCCAGGACGCCGTCGTGGGACCTCCCGACCAGCACTGGGCTGGAAAATGCCCCGGGTGAGTACAACTTTCTTTTTTTACTTGAGCTCGGAGTCCCTTTAAAATGCGTTAAGTGTGAAAGTTGTCATAGGAAAACATGGGCATTACTTTGAAAATCAGTTGTCTTTTCAGTTAGAGCATCTGATTTAGGGCCCATTTCCACTAGGAACGGTGCAATGCGGCTACATAGCCGCATCGCACCGTGTGTATGCTGAAATACATGCACAGCAATGGAAGAGTTTCCACTGCGTGCATGTTGTGCGGCGCGATCCGAGAATCTGCAGCATGCTGCAGATTCTCGCACGGCCGCATCCGCCCTCAACCGCGTCCTATCTCCTCCACTGACTTCCGCATCAGGAGATGCGGAAGTGATGCGGCCGGCGGCGGAAGTGATGTGGCTAGGTAGCCGCAGGAGCATTCGCATCACTCTGTAATGGAAACCGGCCCTAAGTGTAAACGGCCTAACGCATTGTTAGGGGGTTTGGTTATCGATAATGGCAGTTAGTGCTGACATTTTTTTTCATGTCTGCCAGTAGTAAAGGTGATTACATACATACTGATTGTGGATCAAACAATATGAACATGAATGTCAATCATTTCTTGATCTCTTTTCTATTTTTTAACTTCTCACTTTGCAATGTATTGATTTTTTTTCCCCCATTTCTGCTGAAGTTCGTCCTACCAAAAGTCAGTTAAATTTAAACTTAGAGCTGGTTCAGACAGACAGACAGTTTATTTTTATTTTGTATTTATATAGTGCTGACATCTTCCGCAGCACTTTACAGAGTACAGTATATATAGTCTTGTCAATAACTGTCCCTCAAAGGAGCTCACAATCTAATCCCTATTCCCTACCATACTCCTTTGTCCATTGTAGTCTAGGGCCAATTTTAGAGGAAAGCCGATTAACTTATCTGTATGTTTTTGGGATGTGTGAGGAAACCAGAGTGGCCGGAGAAAATCCACACAGCCATGAGTAGAACATACAAACTCTGTGCAAATATGTTCCTTTTGGTAATCCAAGGTAGGAGAGGAGTTAGAGAAGGCAGCTGGGCCCTTTGACATCCACTCAGCCCCAGGCAGCTGCCTAGGTTGTCTTGTGGATAATCCTGCTCTGCTAGGTCAGGATTGTGCTAATTTCCTCCGGATGCTAAACGCTATGCCCCACCCTCATATCCCTGCTCTTTCCCCAACCCTGGAATAACCCAGTGCTATAGATGCTGTGACCAACACCCGCCAATCCCATCTTACTATGCCACAGTTGCCATTCACGTCTCATCCACTAGAGGCTTCTGAAGGCAAATACACTGTCAGCAAAGTAAACGTTGAAGATTGGATGGTGTGCCCATAAATGATACAATGTCAATTGTATGTACATTCGGTATAAAAAAGTTAACGATTTCACGCTGGCAATCTATGGTAATGCTGCCACTAAACTCCAGATTGAAACAAGGTGGAGAGACCTCAAACTAGCTAATCCTAAAAGTAAGAATTATTACCAAGGAAGTTAATTGCAACCTAACTAGCAAAACCAAACAATTTATAAAGATAAGACAATGCGGTAGTGTGTTACTTTTGGGGATAGAGATTTCTAGCATGGATCAGAGTAATCAGGCAACAAGGGCAGGGACATTGCTAGCCCCACAGATCAGTGGCACGTGCCCTGGATCTATTCTGGAGTGCCCTGGATGATGTCCCCCAGCTGTGGTGTCTCAATGGCAGGCATGCTGGGAGCTGGGGTGCATCAATCAGGGATATGCTGGGTGCTGTGGTGCATCAATCAGGGATATGCTGGGTGCTGGGGTGCATCAATGCTCATATTTAGACATTTATACCTATAAGTGAATTGTAGAGGGTGGGTCTATTTTTAAACTGTTTTTAAGTCGTATTATTCATTGTTGGCACCTGCTACATTACAGTCTTATTATTGTTCTCTACTGACTGAAGCCAATAGAGCTCTCCGCCTTCAAATTGGCAAGCACACTGATTGGCTAAAGTGGTGATCACAGGAAACCAGGAGTGATCTTTGGGCTCTTTCACACTACAGGCAGCGGTGAAAGGCTAAAACGCTGCGTTTTGGCTGCAGGCGTTTTGAAGGCGTTTTGAAGGCGTTTTAACGCCTCTACATTACAGTCAATTGTAATGAGAAACGCCGCGGTAGGCCTAGAAAAAGCGCCTGGGAGCGTTGAAACGCAACGCTCCAAAACGCAGCGTTTAGTGTGAATGGTAAAATGAAAGTCTATGGACTTTCTTTTACCTAGGAAAACGCCAACTTCGGCCGTGGCGGTAAAACGCCGAAAAAGCCCTCTGGTGTGAAAGGGCCCTTTGCAAACATGAGGATTATTGAACCTGATCCCCAGTTTTATAAATATTCCCCTGATCACCACGGAAGACGTTACCGTTTTGTAAACAGTCCAGAGTTCAATTAGACACACATCAGCCATCCAATCTGGACTCCTGTGCGAACAAGCCTTCAGGAATGCAGCTTGCTGAAAGTTTATGATTGACCTTAGGACAGCCTTTCTGTAGGCTGCTGGTAATGTCAATGTATACGTATTATATTTGACTAACTTCCTGTGTTATGCATTTCAAGGAATGTGGCGATTGGTTAACTAGGAATCATTTAACTGTTGCATAGTCTAATGACTCAAGTCTGTGTTTACTAAGAAGCAGGATGTTACCGGCTTGTAGTAAAGTCCAGATATCATCTGGTGAGTCATACGGTGTAACCGTGTGTCAGCCTATAGACAATGCAGAATTTGTACTCATGTAGGAGACGGGAGTATAGGAGTGAGACTGTGCTTACGTTTTATTTTAGTAGGATGTGTGATTGTGAAATCATGATGAAATGAAAACAGACCTGATGTCAACACAGGAAGTCCATAGCTTTGCCAGTGCATGTTTTCAAAAAAGCCAGATTATTAGAAATGTTATATATTATTATAATTTTAATATTACACTTTACAGAGTATATTGTCATGTCACTAACAGTCAGGTTATACAGTAAGTCCAACAACAGGATATCGGCACCATGTTGTGCCACATATTTACGTTTTACGTTGGCGCACGTGCATTGAAGCCCAGAGCTAGAGTGCATGCGCCAGCTCCGCCCCTCTCTGACTGACCAGGCATCTCCTCTTACTAGTGTGAGGAGGTTAAGACCCCACTGACTTTTCCCAGCACAGCACGCAAGGATCATCCACACAGCAGATGCAAAAGGAAGGGGGTGATCGTTTAAAATGATTGCATAGGGTTAAACTAAGCCAATGTCCTGGCTGTCTTGATGATGCCGTGCCTCTTATACTTCAGCCACTGACCCAGAGTGAATCTGAGGTCTGAGCGGATCTGTCAGAAACAGTGTTATCAGTCTGCCGACAGACTGTACACACGCCCTTCTATCGGCAGAACGCCCGCCCAGCGGGAGGGTCTGACGGACCCGTCGTTCCTTACAGTAGCGTGTGTTCGCACCTTTATAAACAATGCCAGTTGCCTGGTTGTCAAGGAGAGATTTTCGTTTTAGTTGTTTGAGTCACACCTGCGACAAGCATGCAGCCAGTGGAGTCAGACCAGAGTCAAGGCATCTGATCTGCATGCTCATTCTGGGTTAGTATTGAGGCCCGTACACACGTCCAACAAAGTGCACGACCAACTCCACGACATGACCGACCCCACAACAAGCCATTTACATGACTTATATTTTCCACACAGCAACCAACCGAACGACCAACTCACATACATACTGCACACGCAAGCGATACAACAGACTGTACGACATGGCCGCATTCAAAACAAGGGCACGATGCTCAAATGACTTGGCCAACTGCTCGATATCAGCCCAACAGTTGTGTGAGTTGATCTGCCAGTTGGATCAGGCAAATCGCCTGTTATAAGTCGCTCGTCTAGTTGTTTGTCACACGCACACATACCTGATTGTCATCCAGCAGCTCAAAATCAGTCGACAATTGGGTGGATTTATTGGACATGTGTATGAGCCTTTAAGCTGCGTACACACCTTTGACGGATGTCGCCCATCGGAGATCAGGAGCTGATCCCCTTGGGTGACATCGCTGGGCTGCACACACGCATAGCTGACGACGCGCTGTGTTGCTATGCAGTGGGCGTGGGGACAATGAGCAGCGCATGCCTGAAGTCTCAAGGTGGGCAGGAGAGTAGTGCGACATCTGTGGGGAATAGGCGTCGCTGGGGGTGAGTAGATCTGCCCGGAGGATGGCTCAAGGGATGGGGGTCGCTGGCTGCCATACACACGCCTTATTAACAGCTTAGGCAGTCGTTATCGGAGTGTGTAGAGGCCTCTAGAGACAGAGAATCAGCACAGAGGCCAGGCAACTGGCATTGTTTATTAGAGAATGAAGATAGCAGCCTCAGTGTTCCTCTCACACCTTAGCCTCATCCTGCAGAGTGATGTGTGTGCTGAGAATGGGAGTGACAAACAAAGCAGCAAGAAGTCACTGATGGCAGCGCTGACATGATGATGGAGAAGATACCACACACCACACACCACAAAGCTTGCCAGATATAGCTCCAGGAAAAGGAAGAGGCTAAAAGAAGAACCTGATAACAGCATGCCTGAAACGTGCAAATAAAATAATGCTAAAACATGGGTGAAAAAACACTTATTATCTAATAGGGGTCAGTAACAGTCTCTTACACAAAATCTATTTCACACAAGAATAAAAGAAAGTAATTCTTGCTTTTCATTATTATTATTATTTATTTATTTATAAAGTGCCAACATATTCCGTGGCGCTGTACAATATAAGAAAACAAACAAGGGATACATAATCATACAGACAATGATATACATCAAATATGAACACTGGTACACAATACAAAACTGGTGATTACAATAGCAAATTTAACACGATGACTGTTTACCAAACAACGTTTATCAAACACTTTATCAAACGTTTGATAATTTACCTCATGGGTAAAATCTCATTTTAAATTCACTAAGGTGTTATATTTATCGAACGTTTTACCGATAAAATGTTCAACAAATATATAACACCTTAGTGAATTCAAAATGAGATTTTACCCATGAAGTAAATTATCAAACGTTTGACAAAGTGTTTGATAAACGTTTGATAATGCTCCGTGAATTGAGGCCTAAAATGTATAAATGTCTTACAGAGTGCAAGCAATTAAATTAATAACATTCCATGACACAAAAGGGTGAGCGCCCTGCCCTTGCGAGCTTACAATCTAAAGGAATGGGGTGGAAACAAGAGGTGGGGGAAGTATAATGTATATGTACAGGCAGTGCGTGATTAGGTTATTTAGTAAGCAGTAAATGTAGATGAAAGGTTGAAGGGTGCATGGCCTAAGCTAGAGAATATGCTTGTCCGAAAAGGTGGGTTTTAAGATTTCAAAGGTGGGAGAGTGGCGGATGTGTTGTGGAAGGGCATTCCAGAGGAGGGTGAGGCACGTGAGAAGTCTTGTACACGTGAATGTGAGGAGGTAATTGTAGAAGAGGATAAAAGAAGCTCATGTGCAGATCTGAGATTGCGGTTGGGTTGCTTTTGTCACTGATATGCATATTTGCAATTAACAAAATGTATTTGGAAAATAGGAACTTTTGGCAGACTGCAGCATCAGGCTGTGGTAAGTAACTATATATGTCGGACGCCAAGAACAGAAACAGCATGCTTGAAATAGGAGCGCGAGGAAAAATGGGCACCCGTTTTGGTTAATAAAATTATCATTAATATCTACCGATATTATTCGTTTTTAACATGTATATTATCGTAATAAAATAATGGTATATATGATGATATTTTACTACAAGGGAAGCCTCACCTTCCCGATGCCTAACCCTAAAACCCTCCTTCCTGACTCCTAACCCTAAGACCTCCCCACTTCTTGACACCTAACCCTAAAAACCCCCTTCCTGACGCCTGACCCTAAACCCCCTTGTCAAGTCACAAGCAGCCTATTGGGCCAATCAAAGTGCAGGGATCTCATCCTTTGAAGTCACTTGACCCGAAGGGGCTCAGGATGGGAGGAACAGAGTGCACTTTATAAAGATGTAGCTAGCGTAAGTTACTAGCGCTCACTGTGCACAGCATAGCGAGTGCTTATCTGAGCAAACTTAATAAAGCACGCTACGCTGCCAATAGCGCGCATTAGGGCGTGCAGGATGAAATAGCGCGAGTAACCTCCCGATATTGCTCTTAATGAATCAACCCCAAAGAGCCTTATTCAGTTTCCTTTACTAGTGAGTTTTGTCCCAGGAGATATTCTTTCAGTTTATCTACAATATAACTTTTCAGCACCTGGCAATTGACAGAGTAACCAACAGTAAATAAATTCATTCATGTTCCTTTTGAGTATTGTCTTGCTGGTTGGAGGCTTTTAAAGTGGACCTGAACTCAGAACTTCCCCTCTGTTTTAAAACATACACAACAGCATAATAACCTTAAAAGAAACACATTTTTTTGTTACAGCTGATAGAAATCCTGCAATGATTCTTCTTCCTGCTGTCATGGAAGCAGACATATTGTTTGCATCCTGTGTTTACCAATTAGCTCTCTGCCATGGCTGGAGCTGAGACAGCTAAAGAAGAGATCAAAATACTACTTGTGATTAGTCACAGATGAAGGGGAAATAGACAGGCTAAACTGTCTAAATACATACAGGGTGCATTTCTCTATGTTTTTCTGTCCTGTGCAAGAGTTCAGCTCCACGTTAAGTTATTTTAGTAACAAGGTACAAAAACATCTGCTGGGAGAAAACTCAGAAGAAAAAGTAAATAAAGGCCAGAGAAAGAAAATGTATCACGCAGCAGCTCAGCCTTTTGGTTTGGTTTGACTTGCATATTCTGCTTTCTGTTGCAGGTTTGCTACTCCAGTCCTGCATGCCGTACAATGTTGGGATATCAGGTAGCAAAATATTCTCCGGACCGAAAGATGTACAGTTTGGATATGCCATTCAGCAGCTCAGTAATGAAAATGGAAACTGGTAAGATTCTTTTTTCTTTATGCTTTCATTGTATTACCTTGTGTTATAGGTTGTTTTGTGTTACAATATTGCAGATTGCAGCATCCCATTGTGTTCTAAAAACAGCCAAGAGAACTCTCTATACGGCTGCTGAACTCTGCATCTAAATATTCCTCCTCGTCAGGATTCCCTGTCAGAACTTGTCAGGACTTGGTACTCTGAGTCTGAAGAGAAAAAAATGCATTTCCCATAATTTCAGTCCGGTCTTTCAGTGTATTTCCTGTACTTGCAGAAGCTGTGTATGGTTAAATAGTTCTGTGTTTTTCATTGACCAATCAGAAGCTATTTTTTCCTTTGCTCCAACCAATGTTTGATTCTGACTGATTGGCTATTTCTAGGTATACAGAAGTTCTGATGAAAGGAATGTACACATGCACAATAACTGTCGCCCTCAACAATCATGTATCGATCGTTAGGGTGACAGTTTGTGGCACTGTTCAGAGAAGAAAGGACAACAGAGCAGTGCATGATGAAGAGGATTCTGGTAGCGTACATGTAATAAGGGCATCTGGAAACTAGTGCCAGAGATTGCCTCTAGTAGCATATTGGTAATCTTTACTTAAAGCGGAATATCACCCTGCATTTCAACTTTGCTCTAAAACATTAATTACAGCATATTATATGCAACAAGCATTTTTTTTTTACTAGACCAGCATTGGAAGGGTTACACACAGAGCTTTAAAGTTCGGTGGAGAGAACTGCAGATGCATCGGAAGCTTAGATAGATACATTTAACTAAACAGAATGTAACAACTGTGGAATGTGACTCACTCTGACTGTGCAGGAGCTGGAGGACAGCCAAAAGTGTGTAACATTCCTCACTTGTTACATTCTGTTTAGTTAAAAAGACAAAGACAAACACTTATATAGCGCTTTTCTCCTGGCGGACTCAAAGCGCCAGAGCTGCAGCCACTAGGACGCGCTCTATAGGCAGTAGAAGTGTTAGGGAGACTTGCCTAAGGTCTCTTGCTGAATAGGTGCTGGCTTACTGAACAGGCAGAGCCAAGATTCGAACCCTGGTCTCCCATGTCAGAGGCAGAGCCCTTAACCATTACACTATCCAGCCACTGGATGTATCTATGTATCTTCGTATGCGTCTGCAGTTCTCTCCACAGAAATGTAAAGCTCTGTGTGTAACCCTTCCAATTCTGGTCTAGTAAAAAAAATGCTGGTTGCATATAATATGCTGTAAAAAATGTTTTAGAGCAAAGTTGAAATGCAGGGTTATATTCCGCTTTAAGTTTTATTATGACCTAACTCTACCCTCACAATGACATATACTACATGCTTATTCAGGGTCTATGGCTAAAAGTATTAAAGGCAGAGGATCAGCAGGATAGCCAGGCAGCTGGTCATACTTACAAAGAAATAAATATGGCAGTCTCCATGTACCCCTCACTTTAGTTGTCCTTTAAAACAAATCCTGAATAAACAAATAGAATGCACTAGTTATGGGTTTTGCTGTTGTAGAGTATTGGTCATGTTTTGTTTAATAAGGCAAGACAAAGCATGCAGTGATTGCTCAGAAACGTCCTCACCTGTTTTAACACCTGTAATCCTTTCTGGTAATAAGCATGTTCTGAGCCTAATATGGGAGTGCTAGTATAATGATATAATGGCATCACAACCACTCAGCCTGAACTAACCATCACATACATCCATAACAACTATTCTTATGCAGAGTGTATGGTCATTATGTTTAATAAGTGCTAATTTACCTGATAGGGAAAAGAATGGACAGTGTACAGTTTGGCCAGTTGATAAGTATAGGGATAGAAGATAAACTACATAACTATGATTATAATCACATGGGTAATGCAATACGTGAGGCTGGCACATAGATGTTACCAGGGCAGCATCACTTCATCCCCCACTATCTAGTAAGGCATTCGGTACCATTTTATATGTACCGTATTTTTCAGAATATAAGATGCACTTTTTCACCCCAAAAATTTGAGGAGAGAAGTGAGTGAGTCTTATATTCTAAAGATAGAGAAAAATCAATGCAGAGTGCGCAGGGAAGCTGAGCTGTACCGCTATACTTGATCTGCTCCTGCAGCCGCTATCCTCTCCTGCATGTCCTCTCCTCCTGGCTCCTGCAGTGCGCTCCTCTTCAGTGGCAGCGGTAGGAAGGGGCACCGGCTGCCTACTGCTATGCTGAACAGCCGGGTCCTCCATACCGCTGCCTGCATCCATGCCGTCTCTGTACACTTGCGCTGGGGGTCACGCATGACATCATCGCTGACAGAGCCAGGGGTAGAGGATCACGGCTGCAGGAGCTGGTAAAGTATGAAAGTGTATTGTGTAGTTTAGCACAGTGTACTGCAATGTAGTTAAAGCGAAATATAACCCTGCATTTCAACTTTGCTCTAAAACATTATTTACAGCATATTATATGCAACCAGCATTTTTTTACTAGAACAGCATTGGAAGGGTTAAACACAGAGGTTTAAAGTTCCGTGGAGAGATATGCAGAAGTTCCGATAGATACATTTAACTAAATAGAATGTAACAAGTGATAAATGTTACACACTCTTTGGCTGTCCTCCAGCTCCTTCTCAGTCAGAGAGAGTGAGTCACATTCCACACTTAGATACATTTATGTAAACAAAATGTATCTATGTAAGCTTCGGATGCGTCTGCAGTTCTTTCCAGGAACTTTAAAGCTCTGTGTAATCCTTCCAATGCTGGTCTAGTAAAAAAAAAATGCTGGTTGCATATAATATACTGTAAATAATGTTTTAGAGCAAAGTTGAAATGCAGGGTTATATTCCGCTTTAATTGTAGTGTATTTTAGTGCAGTATATTGTAGTGTAGTTTAGAGCAATGTAGTTTAGTGCAGCGTATGCAGTGTAGTGTAGTTAAATGCAGTGTAGTGTAATTTAGTGCAGTGTAGTGTAGTTAAGTTAAGTGTGGTGTAGTGCATTACTGTGTAGCTTAGTTAGTGGGGCAGCAGGGCTTAGTGTAGTGTAGCTGGACAGTGAAGTGTAGATAGAGTAGCTTAGAAACAGTTTTTTGGGGTTAAAGGTCCATAAGACGCCCCTGCACTATAGACATACCTAGGTTTAGTTGTTTTTTTTTACCCCTGATTTTTGCCCTCAAAACCTAGGTGCGTCTTATATGTCGGAGGGTCTTATATTCCGAAAAATACGGACTACCAAAAATGTTTCTACTCCCTGAGAGTGTTAAAGTGGACTTGAACTCTTGCACAGGACAGAAGGAAAACATAGAGACATGCACCCTGTATGTATTTATAGTCTAATTCCCCCTCATCTGTGACTAATCACAACTGTAATTTGATCTCTCAGCTGTGTCAGCTCAGGAATATTGGCAGCCTCGGCAGAGGAGCTAATTGGTAAACACAAGATGTTAACAATATACTGGAGCTGCAAAGAAATGTTTTTTTTCTTTAAAGGTTATTATGCTGTTGCTTATCTTTTAGATCAGAGAGGAAGTTCTGAGTTCAGGTCCATTTTAAGATGGGCATACACTATTAGATGTTCACCTGCTTGCAATCGATTAAGGCCCTAGTTGTAATTTTTTTTTGTATTTGATGTTCTTACTCGGTGGAATATCTTATTGATTAAAACATTGATTAAAACATTTTGAAATGTAAGGCTGACATTGATTATTTATAAAGGGTGCATGACTTGAAGGGAACCGGAAGTGAGGGCAATACGGAGGTTGCCACCTTCATTCTCTTATAAACAATGCCAGTTGCCTGGCTGTCGTGCTGAGATTGTAGTTTATCTTTGAGTCACACACCTGCAACATGCATGCAGCCAGTGGAGTCAGACCAGAGTCAAAGCATCTATGTGATCTACCTGTTCAATATTTCATTTGGAAAAAAAGGTGATTTTTTTCAGTTTTGCGTCCATCACATATCCAAAATACGCAATATACCCTCTTGGCATAAATATTTAAAAAGTTCAGTCCCTAAGTTAAAGGAATACTATCGATGTATGCATTTATTTTTAAATGCTGTATGTTGTAGCACACATTAGGGCAAGTACTAGGAGCAATTTGATTCCTCACACAGCTGTTCCTCTCAGCTGTAAAATCCTCCGTCAGTTTTGGCGTCAGTGTTGGATACAAATGTATCTAGTACTGAGCTCCCAGAGGGCTAGACCATGTCTCTGCACAGGGGAGTTACTATCAACTCCTCAGTTTATAGTTTAATTATCACCTTGCTGAAAGAATCTTGTTGATATGGTGGTAAGGGGTTAAAGATTCTAGCAATGTGTGTTTATTATCTTTGCTTCTCTTGACTGATAAAGATACTAATAATGCTAATTGTAGACAGTGGTCTGCCCCTCTCAGCAGCTTGTAAAGTGGATGCAGCCTGGAGTGAATCACCTCAAGCAGCAGCCAGTCTAAGTGTAAACACAGACTATTGTTATAGCTTGTTATATTCCAGCAATATTCCAGCTCATTTAGTTACCTGTTACCACCTCAGATCAGCCTATTTCTCCTCATGTCTGCTGCATGCTGTGAGTGACACAGTGAAATATATTTGTGAGCTGTGTGGCAGAGTAACCAAGCAGCTCAGGGTGACCCAAACTACTATGAGCTGTGTGAGAAATTAATTTTTAAGCAGGGATAGTGAGAGAGACCTGGGTGAATAAATAAAGTGTCCCTAGCACTAGTGGTAATGTGTACACTAATATAGAGTATTAAAAAAAAAGTCATTTCAATCGATAGTACTCCTTTAACTATTTATGTATTTTTTTTTTATTGTATATTTTTTTTTACAATTTTTTGTGTGTAACTATTGGGGTTTGAGGGGGGTAATGGGTTAATTTTAAATTAAAAAAAAAAGTCTGTTAATCTAAAAAAAAATGTGTACATGTAATTTTACTATGTGGCCACAAGATGTCCTCACGCATAAGCTTACGCATAACTTCCTTATGCATAGCATTAGTATGCAAACAGGAAGCAGTGCGTGAAAGAGTAAGTATCGTTTTTTGAGAATGACGGTGCCATCTCATAGATGGCCACAGTCATTCACATGGAAACTTAGATGGGAACCGTGTCCCCATTTATTGATCTCCCAGCTAACGATTGGCGGTGGTAACGAGCGCAGGAGCGCGCGGGAGTACATGGCAGGGAGGGACGTAGTAGCTACGTCCCTGTAAGGAGATATGTGGAAATGCAGGGACGTATTTACTCCTCTGGGGGGAGGGAAAGTGGTTAAGTCCTCAAGTCTGCTACCAAAACATTTGTGATGTGCAGTCTGTGAAATTCTTATCAAGCGTTAGTTTATAACAGGCCATGGAATAGTTCAGATTTATCATTGGTGCTAAGGAATGTGCAATATAAATTCTGTAAATACTGCTTTTATAGACAAGATGGCTACCGGCGGTTTCAAAAA